>NT_176610.1:661243-678377 GCF_000188095.3 Bombus impatiens | reverse complement strand
GCAAAAAAAGAAGTCGAAAATGTAGAATAAAAATTTTCTTTTTTTTAATTTTTCCATCGAGACAACGATCTACAGTGAGATCCGTTATAACGAGACGTGATAAAGTGTACACGTACCGAACGAAAATTCAAAGTCGATTTTCTCGAAAACAAAGCCTCGAAGGAAAAATGTTTATTCTATATTTTCGACTTCTTTTTTCGCGTAGAATCATCCCCTTTTCGCTTGTACCACCAGTTACCAACCACCCTGTATATCTTCCTATCATGTAGTAAAATTGCAAAAGCTTGAATTAAGGATTCAAATTTACTTACCATATACTTGTCGGATAATAACAACATTTTGGTAGCCTACAATACGTTTTTGACTTTGAAAGAACATAATGCCATTACTTGACTGAGAACGTTTATACAAATTCATATTTTGAGGAACAAAATTAAAGAAGCAATAACACAAACATGATAGAGATTTGTAGTACTCTCGAGATATTATAACGAATATCTTACCTAGGATATTTTATATATTTTTGAACATTATGTGCATTCTGTGCATACTTGCGTCTCTAAATTTGCCACAAATTTTTATCTATAGATTAAACATCGACTTCAATGTGGTATAATGTCCGTAATAATATCTATATTCCTATAATGTTATGAACGAAGCAGTTGCTAACAACTAATAAGCTATAGCGTGAATTAACCCAATTATAAATATAACAAATTTACATGTTTCCGTGCGAATACTAATAGAATCATTTTTCAGGCTTTTAATACTTTTGAGTCCGCGTTTGAAATGCTTCATATGTTCCAAAAATCATTATACACGAGAAAACTTGTTCAGATACCATTCATGCAACATGAAAAAAACAAAAGAAAAGAAATGAACGTTAGTGCAGCCAAGACGCTAAGAGAACCCAATTGATTGCTCATGACTTTTCTACGAATCATATTTCTGCAAATTGCAAACCATAAGCGCACGCGTGATCGGGGCTTAACGATGCAGCTGGTTTCGAAACGGCGCCGCGCTTAATCGATGCCTCGTCGAGCAGAATTCAGGAACTCTCAGGCTATTACGTAAACTTTCTACGCGAATCGCGAGTACAGACGGCTGCACCTTCGTTGGAAACAACTTCTAGAATGTTGCTTGAATCGCGCATACTCACTAAACTAAGAATGCCGCAGACAAGAATCCATATATGGCTGGCATTTACGACAGTCATCAGCTTTTTAGACTTTGTGTTTTGAGCCTGTATCAACCAATTGCGAAACATTTTTACGACTACTTCGTCCACATTTTAAACGCGAAACTGTTCGTTTGTAGTTGTATTCGCCTATATATGTGTGTATATATACAATGTACAATGTGGTTCAACCTCCGGTTAGCAAACTATGCAGGAAATGGAATTAAATATAACTATTTGTACGTTTGTATTTTGACATATATAATCATTGGTGTATCTTTATGACTTTGACTGTGCTTCATGAACACTTTCCATGGATTGTTTTGTCCCTGTAGCTCCTGTAAATTGGTTTGGATACGATTCTTATATGTATAAGAATGGATTTTTATCAAAGTGGGGTCATAAGCGTTTTTCTTTTTTTTTTATTATTGCGAAGTAGGAATATTTTAGTAATATTTAGGAATATTTTTTATTGTTACGAGTGAGTACTGAAGGTTATGTTGTATTTTTTTTAGTTTATTCCAATATATATATAGACCAGAATAGTGTACAAGGTGTGTCTAAAAAGTAATGAGAGCTGTTTTGTAAAAATGTTTATGTTATTTAATAAGAAATGTACATTGTCTCCTTCAAAATAATTCCCTTTAAGTGTTAGTGTTGGAACTATTCTACTAAAACTACTTTCAGTTGGTTGGTTACAACCTTTTTCATGTTCCAAACAGTACCAGACAGCACCAAAATGACGTCCCTTAAGATGACTTTTGATTTTTGAGAAAATAAAACAGTCACATGGACTTGAAACTCATTTACAGAGAGTGCAGTGTTACTCGATATGTCACTGGTGAAGTCATTCGTGTTAGTTGAATCGACTTGAAATTAAAGATGACAATTTCTTGAAGAAAATCATTTTCACCTTAATGGCTAGGTTAAGAAACAAAATTGTTGCATTTGGGACAGTGAACATCCAAGAGAAATTCAAGATCATCCAATGCATCTTCACTGTTTGGTGGAGTTTACCCGTAAAGGTTACATACCCGGACTTTACACCCTTTTGTTTATATATGTAGATTTCCGTATGTGTGGGTGAGTGTGTGTGTATGGTACACGCTGGATAATGCTAATGCTGGTAGTACTATATCTTTGAAAGCTCATAACTCAGACAATTCTCATTAAAAAAACCCATCTATTAGTGTTTTGGAGAGATCACATCACATATGTATTTTTACATATTTTATGTTTTTTATTTTTTGTATTTTTTACATAAGATAAATGGTAGCGAGATTTTGCATAAGATAAATGTATTGAAAGCAAAGTAGAGAACAAAGACTCGTTAACACTAGAACACAGTCTCTAATGTGTAGCTAGATATACCATATAAGATAAACTTAATTTTGCCAAAAGTATGTACATGTCTCTAATTCATAATAATTCTAAAAAAAAAAAAAAGGAAACTGAAACCTAACATTTTAACGTGCTTAGTAGTTGTAGTATTAAATAATTGCTAATATAATAAAACTTATATTAAATAATATCTCAGCTAGATCACATAACAAAGAATTGAAAACAATAAATATGGATGTGATACATCATGAACGGTAGTAAAATTTTAAAATTTCAATATTCCTAACACACCTTTCATTTTTCCGTTAATTATATAATTAGCATAGTTCGACTAGTACTTACTACATTTATCTTATCGGGCAGTGTGAACAACTAATGCGAAAATTAAGCCTGTGAAAATTACACGAGGTTATCTTACGGCTCCTCAGTTCTCATGTACGAACCTGTCTCCTAATTGGTTAACTTGTTTCCTACAAGAGCCGATACCTACTGTTTAGGCTCATCACTAATTACCCGATGCGATTCGCACTAGTGGGGAAAATCACGGCACAAAATTTATGAGAAAAAAACAAACACACGAATGCTCTTAAGATTGCGAAATTATAGAGTCGAACATTGCACCTAGAATTTTGCAACCAAGGTATGTGAATTACGTGTGTAACTATTGTATATAACGTGGATTAGACTTAATTATATAATAGCTACGTGTAAAAGTTTTTCGAATCCATTTGCGTCAGGCCTTTGTACAGTGTTAGTATTTTACTTTTTACCTTCGAAATGTTCGAATTTAAATAACTCCCGAAAATGGAATGTTCCAACATAGTATCTTTATTGTTAATTGTTCTATTATAATCAACGTTCTGCTGCTTGTAAAGTCCTATGTTGTAAAGCCCTCTGTTCCTTACTTTTTACCTTTTTTACTTGTAAAAATATAGCAAAGGAAGAAATATCGTCTCTTATTAGAACATGTTTTATGACAATCTGAAGAAGTAGTATATAAACATTAATATCATTACAGTACATATATACAGAATGACGCACGTAACTGGAACCGTTTTGATTATTGCGTAACTAATGATTTCAGATAAAAGTTGAATGATCTAGAGGTGGACATAACTTGACGTGACTACTTTTTTTTTGTATGAGGATGCATAGAGAACGTAAGTAGGTCAAATTTACGTTTTTAAATAGAACAACATATCTTTCTTATACATATTAATTTTGCAGAACATTCTATGTCAAAAAGTATTAAGATACAATATTACAAATATCAACAATTTGTGAAATATAGTAAATTAAAAAGTGAGATATTTTATATTGGTTTGGAATATCTATGAATTTAATAAGAATTTAATAATATCGTAATATAAAAGGTACTAAATACTACTTGGTGTAAATAATTGTTAACAATTATGAACAAATTTTAAAATAAGGTTAACGATGTAAGTCTATAGAATTAGTAAGAGATCTTTTCCTTCTCTTATTTTATATGCATTTTATGCATTTATTTTATATACATTCAGAATGGTGGGTTGTTTTCTATTATAGTTCCTGTATTGTTGTATGTATTATGTTATGTTATTGTACTGCCTTATTCTTATGTAATTATTACAAAGTGAATAAGAATTACGACAAAGGCTATTTGTGTGAACATTCCTTATGATGTAACAATTGATACTCCCTGAACATGTTCAATAATTTCACAAGTATTACTATCAGCAATAATGATGTAAAACACATGCCTATATTTAATATTAAAGTAATGTCATTAAGGTTGAGTTTGATTCTTTGTACGAACAGAATCCACGTGAAATGTAGTTTACTTTAAGAAAGAATGCAAAATGAAATGGAAGTATAATAGATGGAAATAATTGAGAAACATATTAAACTCAAATTTGAAAAAACTGAAACAATTAAATTTTACTACCTGCAATTACGATGAAAAAATATAGAAACAATTGACTGATATACTCAATAAGAAAATAGATATATTTATTTATTTACGGTTAAAATCCTATGATATTACAACTTTTTCAACATTGATTCACCGCTTCACACTCAATCGTTGCGTATATACGCAATATTATACTTTGATAAGTTATAGATTAATTAAACGATAAATGTATTTGTTTTGTTACTTGTCTGATGAAATTGGTTTCAAATTTTAGTGCGCTGTACTTTTTCCTACAAAACTATCCAAAAAATGTTTCTATTATTAGTAATTAATAAAAACAATCTTTCACACAAACAAAGAATAATTTGATTTAGGAAGAATTAAGTAATAGGATGTTTATTTTTACTTTTTAAATTTATATAAAAGATTCCATGATTACCTATAGTGGTTAGCTTGGGTAAAACTTAAATGCATCGTGCGAAGAATTGTAAATCTTTAAAACTTGATGCAAAGAATTAATTTTACTGTTGGCTGGCGTCAGAAATAGACGATCTTTTTCTGAATCCCCGGATGTCATCTCGTTGCGAGCGTTTCAAGGGCTATAAAACGCATCCTGGCAAAATCTTTTGACGGAACATTTCCCCGACACGGCAGTAAGGCTTGAACGTAAACCACAGGCTGCGTTTAAAGAGGAAAGAGAAAGTGCAGAAGAAACACACGGGCGAGGAAAAAGATCGGGGAATCTCGTGCGCAGCTCGTGCTGAGACAACAAACGCTCTTCCTAACTTAAAATAAATCCTATAGATCCTAATAGTGTAGTATAAATTATGTATCCAACGCCTGCCTATACCCAGAGGGTGCTTGTTTGGAGTATTTCTTGCAAATAGCTCTTTACAGCATGGATAAATAAGAGATCAAATGAAACGTAATATATAATTATAGTCCTATTGTCGCACGTGTCATGTATACATATTATATATGTGGATGAGGTGTTTAGATATAGTGCTCAGAAAATTAAAGATCGTGTATAATAATTTACCGAAATGACTGCAATAAAATATATTTTTACTAACTTATCCTAGTGCACGTTATATTGTGGAATAGAATTTCCTGTTACTGCCGCTCATTATTATCTTTATAGTAAAATTCAGATTTTATTATAACTAATGATATCATATGAATAGTATACTCTTAATTTAAATTTAGATAAAACGGCAGAAGGATGTTAAGATTCTTTTTTATACTTTAAAATAATTATCCAATTATACTTTAAAATAATTATCTCCATTCCTTTTTTTTCTTTATTAGCGACTTGGATAGAGAGGATCTGTGAAAGACATAAAATTCTGTTATTTAATAATCCCCAAATAATATTTGCAATATAATTAAGCATCAGCGTCTAAACAACTTCTTAAACTTGGATAATTTATTGCGGATATACTAGTTAATACGTACTTAAGCATTTCTTGATCCATAAATCCAAGAAATTTAGTTTAATAAGAAAATTTATAGTTACATACGTACGTCGCTGTGCTCATTGCTTACAACATCCCTACACTATCAGCACATTCCATAGATAAAGCGACCATTATCAATACTTCATTCAAGAAATTGAATCGTACTTCGAATCACACAAGTTATAGATATATCTATTATAGAGTCAGTCTTATTATAAATTTAGTCCAGTAAGTAAATTGAAATTACAAAAAGTGGCAATACCAATGACTTTATAGTTTCGTAAATTCGAGGTATAGCTTGTATGAAATGAGAAATAGTCTAAAAATTTTGATGATTTTTTCGTTTCATGTTAACGGCGATGAAAAATGTTTGATTTATTGTGAAGTTTTATGCAAAATTAATTGATTAATTTTTTATGAACACAGCCAAAAAATAGGTGGAGATTTATCTTAGCAATTAAATACTAATGCAATTAATATACTTTTGATATTATATGTATTTCTACGACATCCACAACGTACTTATATGTACTTATTACTATATGCTGAATTCATAGCGTTTCGTGAGTTTTTAACAATAGATAATAAATTCTACTTTATCTTTGATGCAATTTGGAGGGAAATATGAATTCCGTTAAAAAATGAAACACTTCTAACAAATATTGCCCCTAGTTGATTACTTCCCAATATGCGGTAATTGCATAGAAACATTCCGAATTCATCAGTAGAAAACATGTTTTTCTGCAACTTTGTATCTCAGATATCGATGAAAAATAAGCAAAAAGTATTGGATCTTCATTAAAACTATCTTTATTCCATTGGTAAAAGTTTATCATAAATACTCTAAATATTTAGAAAAATTACTCTAAAAAAATTGGTCAAAGAAAAGGAGAAAACGCTCTTTTGGAGGAGTAAGGAATAAAACATTACAAAGTTCACTATTGTAGCTAACTAATCTATTAATTATTGCTAATAATAATATAATTTTCACATAACATAATAATAAAGAAGGAAATAGAGAAAAAAAAGTGAAATACATAATAACATAACTTTTAAACGTTAATATTATAGAAATATAATAGAAGTTAATATTATAGAAATCATTTATTATTCACGACAATATGATTTTGTAGCAATAAATGTAATTCTAACAACAACGCTAAATAGAAAAAAAGGAAATAATTTGGTTCTTATTTTCAATTTTAAATAAGAAAAATAGATCTTACTCTTTTTTCAATTACTCTCAAATTAAAAAAAAAAAAAAAATAGCTTTAAAAGTGTTATAGTTGCCGAGATAATGGGATTTCTCCATGAGTTATAGTTTTCACGCGGTCAATTCAGATACGGTGCGCAGAGCTCTCAGCGGCCCTACCTACTGCGCTGAAATCCTCTAATGTCCTGACCACCCGCTGCGAAAATGGAACAACTTTGCAAACGTTTCTCTATCCTTTATGAGTATCCAAGCAATACGAAAAAAATTCATATATAATACAAGTAAGTAATAAACTGTAAAATGACGTTTGTCGCATCTCTTAATGTTTGCTAGTCTAGCGTTAGCGATTTTTTGAATAAAAACTTCTTATATCAGAATCAATTGATCCTAGAGAAACTAAGATAAGCTCATACATTTTTATTGCAAATTAAAGATTTCATGTTTCGTATGTTGACGAATTGATTGTGCGAAAATTAAAAAAGCGGATCGATTCAACATTTGGTACCCCATTTCGGTATGACTAGTGTCTTGTATAAGTAGACTTACTTATTACAGAGCCTCGATACTGTATGACAATTTAATTAAAGTCATAAATGATTTAAGAAAAATGGATATCTTTGCACTTTTCATTAATTCACAACCTCAAAATTAAGCTATTTGTAACATAATAGGTCTCATTTTATAGATGATTTTATTATAAAGTTTCTACAACTTTTTACTGAGACTTTTTCACATAAAACAAGTTGTTTTTAAAGTATAAAGCGAAATGTAAGAAAAAGTCGTACTGTTTTTGTTTAATCATGTTGAGGTATTCAATATCGTCACGAAACTATACTTTGTTACAAAATTAGCAATTATACAGGTTAACTTAGTTCTGATGTAGAATAAACTAATAATTATCATTAACGACCTTGCAATTAAACATTTCTGAGAAATCGGTCGGAGTTAGAAAAGAAGTTTCCTTACTACAATTAAGCTTGCTGGTTTTGTTACGGTCCTTAACTTGAATTCTGCGAAGGCTACTAAATCTGAGACATTCTAGTGTAGGATGTCGATGCTTGGTTTGACGTGATATAACGTGTATCTGGTTCATAAAATATCAGCTCGTAACTTTACAAGACCAATTTTTGAGATATTTCGTGAAAGGATGTTCGCTTTGTTCTCGGTTGTTCTCTGTGAAATAGTCAAAGGCGTCACGACCTCTGGAAAACTTTCAGCCTAAACCATGAGTATTTATTTTTTCTAAGATCCTGTAATGTAGATTCTTAAAACACGTTTTATAGACTTGTAAGGAACTTCAGGGTCTATTCATTTTAGTACGAGAAGAAAATTATAAGTGTGTTCGATAGTATTCTTTCTTGGGATTCCTTTTCATAGCCACAATGTTAAAGAACAAATTTCGTCACAGTATTAAATCGGCTAAATAAATGACAAATGAAACGTGGCGTTAACGAAATGTTGGCCCTTAGTAGGTTAATACATGTACAAAAATTACTATTTTCACTAGCAAGCATGATTACTCACGAATGTTTGACTTCTAGTTATATTTCATTATTTGCAGAGAAGGATGAGATTCGTTAGTGCATTAATAGGGAAGTGTGATAATCGCTAGGAAAAAGATTACCATCTTGGTGAACTTGTTGGAAAGGTACTATCTCTGCGATTGATTTTTAAATATATTGTAAAGCTCAACATTTTGAACAACTTTTCCCCATATGCATAACCGACTGATCGCCCTTAGTGATCGAGTTATATAAAAGAATATCCTGCCACTCGAGTTTAGTTTTCAAGCTGGATTGAGTTAGTAGTAATAGTAATCTGTCCGTCGTGGCACTGCACTGTAACGCAACCGGTCAGCATTATTTATATCAATGCCGATAAGAGGATTCGCAGGGCCGCCTTGCGACGCGGGAACGCGGTGGAGGTCGGGTTAATATTATGTACTACTAATCTAACTCAACTTAAAAACTAAGACCAAGAGATGGGGTATTTTTCGTATAACTCGAAAATTAAGACTAACTAGCGGTTATGTGTAAATAAGAGCTTATTCGAAATGTTGAGTTTTACAACACATTTTAAAATTATTGAAATCGAGTTTTTCGACAAGTTTACCAAAATGATGATCTTCAAATTTCCTATGATTTGCGCACAACAACAGTAGTATCGTTACATTCTTCTATCGATGCTCGAATAAGTGACCCTTTTCGTGAGAATCCGTCACTTTGCATATAATAAAATGTAACTCTGAAAAAAGTTGTGGAAGCACTTCGCAGAATCCTTGTTAGTAATAAGATGTTTTACAGATTTCAGAAATTGGGAAAATTAATAATCAACAATGATTTTAAAGTGCCATATAAGGAAATAAATATAGTACACCACAAATTACTCTATTTACATCCTTAAGCATTAAATTAGTCATATGGTTTCATATCAACTGTACGTTCGAAACCAACAAAGGCTACCGCGAGATTCAAGTTTCATGATCAGATGATTCAATAAAGGAATATTAAGAAATTGTTACAAGCGTATCAATCGTTCATTCCTTATTCAAGTATGCTTAATGGATCTGAACACAAAAGACTCTTATACAATTGAATCATAATTATTATTGACAAAATTCTCTAAGTTACAAGACGTCAACTACGTGTGCTAATAAATTATCTTAAAATATCAAATTTAATAATAGGAAACATAGTTCTACGATTGAATTTTACAAATTACAAACCAGCTTATTCTATTCGACATAAAAGTATAAAATTCTTAAAATAGTTTGTGTAATAAAAGCCTAAAACTCAATAAATTTTCACTGTTTTCACTAATATTATTTATTAGTAAATTAACAAATCCAAGATTCATCTATATTAGCAAAAAGGCTATAAATTACAATAAATTCGAGCCCCTAAGTTTTAAGTCCTCAGTAAATTAATAACTTATAATCTACAAGCAATATGATTCAATATGGGATATTCCGAAGTGTATATATAGTCTCTAATTGTGTATAATTACTAAAATTTCATATGGAATATGAAGATATTTTTTAAATTTTAAATCAACAATCCAGTTTGTAAGTTCCAATATCAACGATTCAATAGTCCCGTGAATCAATACCAACGAGTCCCGGGTCGATGGATATTCGCTCCCACGATCTCTTTGCTCTCAAGTTCCACGACCCAGCGGTATCGGATCGCTAGAACCAGTACTTGTTGGCGTCAAGTTTCATGACTCGCGAATCGTTCTTATCGCTTCGTGTGACCCGAGTCATCGGGACTTACTGATGTCGACTCCAACGACTCGGAACACCTTGATTTTTTCTTCCACAAAACCAAAATCAATACTTTTTCGTTATGTTAACCAGATGTTGCAAATTTTAATAATACGATTTGCTTTAATTATTATTAATTTAACTATTAGTGCCTTTTTAAACATTTATAATATCTAATATCGGAAGATATAATGGGTAAGTGGAATATATGTACATGTATGTACGTATACCATTGTAAAAAGAAGAATTTATATCAAAACACGAAACACTATTTAATTTCTAATATTTAATATGAAGATGAAGCGATTGTTGGAAAAATATGTACATATGTCAGTAATAACTTTCTTAAATTGCTTTAAAATCAGATAAATATCCTGAGATGAAATGGTGTTCGAGTCTTGAGAAATCCTAACAGGATTACCTCTCGCCTACTTCAGTTAACGTTATCTACTTACCAGTTTTAATACCTTATCCATCTAATATAAAATGTTGGAATATACATGACTTGTATTCGACAACCTTCAATAAAATACATAAAGTTAAGGTTTAAATCAAACTTTATTGTTAGTACAATTTATTTTTATTCAACAGAAAACCATAATTCGTGCTGTAAGTATGGCTTTATATTATAAATTAAGAGGTTAAGACACTTCGAAATGAATACAACAAATATGCAAAATTATGCCTCTATTATTGTCCACAATTCTTCTCTTATACTTTATATATAATACTTTCAAGTTTAATTATCACAAAGAATGAAAAGAATTCCATCCTATTATTTCTTCAAATACTGGAATGAAAAGACAAAATGCAATTAGCATTCTTTTTTCGCATACGTAAAAATTATTAAGGACTTAAAATGCGAACGTAAGAATGCAATTTGAAATATAAATGATATTATTTCACAGTGTCGTTTATATAACTCACTGTGTAACATTTTATTAAACAACTCCAAAGAAATGAATTTTATTACTTTGCTCATATATATAGAACTTTTGAAAAAATTGCAATGTATACATATGAAAGCCTCAAACACTACTGAAAAAGTTCATCTACCTATTCGTTGTCGATACAAGTGAAGAATTCATAACAAAGCGACTCATGTCAGCTTTTTTTACTTTTTAGATAATAACGCATTCTAGTAATAAAAACCAGACTCGCAACATCACAAAAATTAATTGACTTCTTTTTCAATGTAATTACAGATATATCTATAAGAATTATATAATATAATAAATATTTCGTTTAAAGAAATTTTAATGTATGAGTAGAAATTAAAGATGCTAGAGTATTTTTTTGTTCTTCTAGAGAAAGACAAAGATCATCTTTAGATCATGTACACAAATAGATCATGTTTGTTAAAGCTCTTCAAATATCATAGATACTTTTACAGCTATAATAAACCTTGTTTGAAGTTTCAAATGTTTAATAAAAGAAAGCGATTCAATCACGATGTATGCGTGTATATGCCGACAGTAACGTATTGTCAATCGGATTCTCAGAGCACTAATCGGGCAAACTAATCTAATTCGGTTCGAGTGGTCTGAGTAGATGTCGCATTGCGTGATGGCGTACTCGTTCATCCGGCTTGAAAAGCTTCAGGCTTCCTTCCAGACGAATTCCTCGAGTTGAAGTGGAATATGTAAGAGAGAGGATGCGCGGAGATGCAGGATACAAGAACTGTGGGATCCCACGAGCGGCTGTACGTGCCTTGTAACCAAGATGCTCAGTGCATTTAACCTCCTGTGTGTCTGCATATATGGTACGTTGCTCGTCGATATCACGTCGTCGAGAAGAAATTGATCAGATCTTACGTGACGCAGAAATTATCAATTTCATTCAATTCTACTTGAGTTTCTCGAACGGCGGCGTTTGTTCGCGAGTAAACGTGTTTGAACCGCGGAAGTACGATTAAATCATGCAATAGGCATGAAACGCGGAATCCAATTTTTCACAGCAAAGGAAATCAACAAATCTTGTTTTATTTTTTCTCTCACAAAAATTCTTTTTTTTGTGATTTTTCTTTTGAAAGAAAATGGAAAGATCTTGTTATTTTCTGTTAACACGAAATCTTTTGTTTTCTTTTGATTATCTTTACGAAAAGAATATAAAAACATATCGCTCTCCTTCTTTCAATCTTCTTCTGTTGAGATTTTACAATATGGTTTTTAAAATATTTTATATTAATGTTATTTGTATGCTTCGTTATCTATGTAATAATACTTTAGAACGAGGAATTAATATACATAGATGAAGTATATCCCTATTTCGTTTCTGGAATCTTCGATAATTTAACGTTAACAGTAAATCGATCAGTTATTTTAGTATGAAAAAATATAAAGTAATTTTTAAAAGACTACTAGTAATTATAGAAAACACAGCAATTATATGGAAAAGAAATTCCCAATAGAATATAACATATAACATATAGACAGTCAGCTTTGGCAATTGAAGAAAATAAAGTCCGAAAGCTCAAATTATTTCACATTTTATTCATAATATTTCTTTGATCGACGAAATTCAATTCACTCTCCTAAGTTCACTTCCTGCTACTTTCAGTCACTCGAAAGAACAGAATAATTCGATACTCGTGAAATATCGATTCGAATGACATTGAGGGCAACGTTCGCCACCCGATAAAAAAAACCTATACTTACTCCTTTAACATTGATTGAACGAAACATGCTATCAACGGTTATTGTATTATGGGAATCGAATGGAGAATAGTGCTAGGCAGATGCACTTCGATACCGGAAAGGGAAGCCGTTGTAAAGCTTCCTACGCACAGAAATATAAGCCCGATGTGTGGTATCGATAAAAAGCAGTTTCAGTTGCGTTTACGATTCACTAATTAATGGAGGCCAAAATTGTTGCTCGATGAACCGTTACGTAGCCACCCACTGTTGGCCATATGCCTTCACTAAAGAACCTAATTAGATAATCAGATAGTAAAAATTACAATTGTCTGTTCGGATAAGATGTTGCGTGTTGTCTTTCAAAGCTGCTGTGTCTCTCACGTGGTGTATTCTTATGTTTTTCTTCATATACCGCAAATCATGGTGTGAGAGAATCTGTGCAACCATTTGCCTTTAGTTAGCTATTGTTTTAACACTTTATGATCACACTCGTTGCACGGATAGTACGCTGTGTTTGTTAACTTTGTTAACGGATGTGTTGCAAGTCGTTACATGGAGTAGCATGTTATTCAGTTGATCTCTATTATAACGAAATTCTATATAGTTATGCAATTAACTGCACTCTTACTGCTTAAATCTAACTGGAAAGTGAATTTTAATTATTTAATTTAAAAGTCATAGAGAATGTGGAAATCAGTGAATTCATATTATATGTACGAAAGATCCTCTTATATAAAATGTATAGATATATGTACGAAGAGTTCAAGTAAATCAGTTTTTATTTTATACGAACAACGAACAATAAGTTTATAGGATGCATTTTTGTGTAGAAATTAATACGCATATCACCGTGATCAATACATATATGATTAGTACATCTATATGTAGATTCTACATATTAATAGTTCAATAATTGTTTATTTCAGCTCGTGCTGCATGAATGGTTTTAATATTAAAATAACTATTTCAGAAATAAAGAGAAACAAAACATAACTGATAATACTACTACATTTAAACCCTTATCTTTATCCTCGATGCTTGACAGAAAGGCAGTAAATGTTTTATAATAAATATTATATTTAATAAAATCGTGAATATTAAAAACTTTTAGTAGTAATTAATGACAAAAAGAAAAGAAGATTGAACAAAAGACGTTAAATAAATTAAGTGTTACTGTTACGCAACGTGGGACAATACACACGCCATCCCTTGTTGTCGGGCCTTCTAAGGCCCACGCACCGTCATTCCAACCCTCAACAAACCTAGGAACCCATCCTAAACCGAAACTTCTAACTTAAGTGTTTTGAGACATACTTTTTAAAGTAATCTTCTTTAACGGAAAAAGTCGTCGACCCGGTAAATGTCTTCGATGTATGGATGATCCTTGGAACAGTCCTTAGGTTTATTACGCGTTCGTGCAAATTACTGAGAAAGCAGGTATTTGCCTAACGGGAAAGTTGGATTCTTCCCGTGAACAATGTCACCCACGAGCCACGTGTGTAGGGTCCTTCTCCTATTTTCATTCATTAACGTGAGCTATAACCAATGGGCATCGTGGATCGTTACCCTCACTTTCCTAACGAAAAATGTGAACAACGAATCCGCGTTCGTAGTTCAAAGGGATAGCCCCACACCGAACTTTCCACGAAAACGAAACTTACTCTTTCTCAAGCTCTAGAACAGTCCAATTCTCTTCCTCGGTTCGCATCCGTTAATCACTCTGTATCTTACATAACGTCTTATCCATATTGTACATAAAGTTGTTGGAAATACATATATTTTATATCCTGTTAACGCAGTGCTATATCAAAACAATCACCCGTATTATCTTAACGGAAATCAGGAGATCGATCAACTTATAATCGTAGCGGGAATTTACGACTCCCGTTGATGTGATATCTCGCGAACGCGTTTCCCCGCGACTGATCGAATATACATTGTCCTTCGAGCCGGATTCAGTGTCAATGAAGAGTGAACTCACCAGTGACCATATAGTGACACGTGAATCCACGCAATCTCCCGCCGCCGTTGCATTATCGTCAACAGAAGTAAGTTCTAACAACTTCATTCTCAATTATATAACAAATAATGGCAACCGGAAACGAACTTGCCGTCTTGCGCCGACGCCGAGGCCATTGTACCGGTCACTTTACACGCTTATCAAAAAAACTGGACGAAATCGAACAATCCGACTGTCCGCAAGAGAGCGGGTTAATCCAAATTAAAAATCGTCTGGAAACACATGAGACGGAATTCCGCGCCATTCAAAACGAGATTATAAGTATAGATGAGGAAGAAACCACTCGCGGCTTTGAAATAGCAGACGAGTATGAAAAATTAGAACTCCGAGTAATCAATCAACTAAACAACATACGATTAGCCACGTCGTCGAAATCGACAAACGGCGAATCAGCCGCCGGTCGCGAGTCTGCACCGCTTAAACTACCAGAGATTCGGATACCTACCTTTGATGGCATCCTCGAGAATTGGCATTCATTTTACGACTCCCTCTAGTCAACGATAGATCGGAATAAACAACTGACACCATTCCAAAAATTCTATCATCTCCGATCAGCATTGACTGGAAAGGCCGCGCGAACCATCCAGTCGTTGGACGTCACGGAGTTTAATTACTCTACCGCCATAAACATTCGACGAGACAAGTTTGATTGCCATCGTCAAATATGCGCGCGTCACCGGCATGTACTCCTCTATTATCCCAAGATGGCGAAAGAAACGCCTGAAGCCGTAGAGGACCTTATCGAAATTTTCAAGATAAATTTGAAAGTGTTAGAGAAATTAAGCGATCCGCTGACGTCGAATACCGTGATAGGCGACCTGATCGCCTCAAAGTTACCTCAATCCACCATCCGCCAATGGCATCGCACGTTGCTAAACAAAAGACTGCCCGATTATACCTATTTGATAGACTTCCTCCAAACAAGGACAAACGGCGATCACACGAACGCTCCAACACCAATAATAAAAGGGGATTCCTACCAACACATACATACATACATTCGCCACCACACATCGGATGTTGGCGTGTCCGATATGCCAAGAACAACAGGGAATCAGGGATTGCGAGGTCTTCAAAACACAATTGGCCAGCAAACGTCTTGATATCGCAAAAAAGGGCCTCCCTGTGTACTAATTATTTAGGCAAAGGGCATTCTCACAAACAATGCCCAGCTAGCTCGTGTCGCATATGCAAACAACGACACAATACCTATTTACGTCGAAACAAAGTCCATTCCAGGCGACGAGCATCAAATGGCAGATCTTCGAACAGTCGATCGTCTAGCAGTCATTCATCGAACAGTTGGTCATCGAACAGTCGGTCATCGAGCAGTCGGTCGCCGAGCGGCCGATCTTCCAACGGACAGTCACCACCTGGATCACCAGCACCGCGGTCCTCTCACCATTCGAGACGCCCAACAGAGCATTCCCGGATACCTATCTCATCGTCTTCAAAGGAAAACAAACATTCTCCTAAACGCGAATCTCGGCAATCTCAAAATACATCTCTCGGATCGATGCATCTCTCTCATCGTCCCATCCTCAACAAAAGGCACAATGACCGTGTAAAACGATGACTTCAAACGGGACCGAATCACCAAATACATCTTCACACGACCCACTGTATCATGATCTGTTAGTTACAGCGCAGATCAACATTTTAAATAACAGGACACAACCAATCCGAGGTAGGGCACTACTAGACACCGGCTGTAGTATGAATTTTATCACCGAAAGGTTCGCCAAATCACTCGGCATAAAGCAGAGGAGATGTTTGATCCCAATCGGAGCCCTGGATACATTGACGACGACTTCAAGGCGCTACCTCAGGACCACAATAACTTCCATGAAAAGCACGTATCAACGTAAGTTGACCTTTTTAGTCATACCTACAATAACGTCATTAGTCCCAAATCAACTTGTAGATCGCTCAATGTCCCAAATACCCAAGAACCTCCAACTAGCTGATCCAAGTTTCCACATGCCTGGTCCAATCGATATCTTACTGAACGCGAGACCAACACTGGCATCAGTAAGTATCGTACGAATTAAAATTTATCCAACACATGATCCTTGCTTCTGCAAAAGACTCGATTTGGCTGGGTCATCGGAGGGGGGGGGGGGAAGAGCCCAAC
>NT_176610.1:649786-660602 GCF_000188095.3 Bombus impatiens | reverse complement strand
GGGGGGGGGGGGGGGGGAAGAGCCCAACCTCTCAATTGAGAGCTCGCTCATTTCATACGAGCACAACGGAAATACAAGCGGATCTCGCCCGTTTTTGGGAAATCGACAAGGGACCGTCCACCACACACCTTTCAGAAGCGGAACGACAATGTGACGACCATTTCCGAAACCATGTCCAACGCAACAGAGAAGGGTGATACATCGTCGCTCTGCCATTCAATGAGAAGCTTCCTTCCCTTGGGCCGTCGAAGTCGGTCGCATTGAATAGACTCGCCTTTCTTCACCGCCGATTCCAGCGCGATAAACCACTTGAATCCGCGTATCGTGCGGTGATACAAGACTATTTAGATTTGGGACATATGACTAAGGTCACCACTGGTCAATCCACAGGCTGCCGATATTATTTACCGCATCACGGCATAGTAAAGGAATCAAGCGATACCACCAAACTCCGGGTTGTGTTCGACGGATCGGCATCCAGCACCACCGGAGTTTCCTTAAACGACATCCTGCACATAGGACCGAAGTTGCAAGAGGATCTCTTTGATATTTTACTCAGATTCCGCTCTCACCAATACGTGCTAACTGGTGATATTGAGAAGATATATCGACAAATCCTAGTACACCCAGAAGATAGGAAATATCAACAAATTCTGTGGCTCAACTCCAACGGTGAGGTCGAAACATATCAACTCAATACTGTAACGTTCGGATTATCTGCAGCTCCATACCTAGCCTTACGATGCCTAAAACAGTTGGAGGACGACGAGGGATATCGATTCCCGCGAGCGTCATCAGTTTTGCAGCGCGATTTTTACGTCGACGACGCTCTCACCGGAGCTGATACACGGTCGCAGATCAACTCGTGGTGTCGATTATTATAATCGTAGTCTATATATATCTTATAATCGTTACTAAAGAAGGTAGGCAATATAAAGTATAAAATAAATTTAAAAGTTAATTTATTTCAAATCAAATCAATATCAATATATACACACATAATAAAATTAATTTACTTTTTTATGCTTATTGCACGTACCTGAAGTTTGATTTAAAATAAAATGTGTTGTGTAATCTACTGTATTAACTAAGTGAATATGTATATTATGAAATACTGTTTAGCGGAATGATATTGAAAACATACACCATAACAATGTCAGTAAATTTATTACAAAATTAACGTTATACAATATAAGCAGAAAAAAGAAGCAAGTTAAGTGTCATATTCAAAATTCACAAGTCAATTATTTTCTACTACATTCAATAAACACTAGCCTGTCATGTGTTGTTATGCACGAATGATCTAATAAACTACCATTTATGTGGGAACAATTATCGATACGTTCTTAATGAGAATATTCCTAAATAGGGTATTAAGTTGAATTAGAAATTAAAGTAGCCGACAGAATAATAAATAATAGCTGCGTTTTTTTTAATGAAAATATTAGTGATCCACTATCATACTTGTAGCAATAAATATATGTGACTGCAAAAGATCGTAGCCAGAGCAACATGCATTCACGTGACCGACCATTAACTTGATATCTGGAAAATTAATCTAAGACACGTTCCAGCATAATTTTCCTGTTTGCAGGCATTTATATAAAGTTTACGTGATAAGTCGACCCTTGGTTTCCACCTAAATGCAAACATAGCATTAAGCATCACCAGCTGAAGTGTTACTTGAAACGTGATGAATTTCATTTCAGCTTAAAATGTCTGTAGGAGAATTTTAAAAAATAATATTTTAATACACATACAGAATGTGTTTCTAAATAAAAAATATTAAAAAGTTCTTTCGCGTAGTTCTTTTATTTTAATAATTTCGATTCATATTTTATGACTTACTGTATGGAGAAGAATAAGAATCACTTATAGGTATACATAGATATACACGATCATTTTTACCATCTCTCTCTCCATTTTGACCTTGTATTGTATAAATAGATAAAGAAATTACAAGAGAAACTGAGTTTTGGAAAATAAAATTAATTATGTAATACAACTTAATCTTTTACGCTTACATAAATAAGAAAAATTCTAATTGTAAATAATTTTCACTATTTAATTGCTCGTGGAAAATAAAGAGTTTGTTCAAATCATTCATTTAATCAAAGAATAATTGCGATAAAAATAAAAAATAAAAAGGAAGCTATCGGAACACTTACTTACAGATAGTGATACATTTACCTTGTTAAATTAATTGTTTCACTATCTCAATATTATATCTTAATATTATCACATATCTATTATTTTAGAAAATATTCAAATTTTTGGGGATAAAATTTGCTGTAACTACATTAACTTTAATTGACATTAACTACTTACATTTGTCAACTTAAGATAATTTATACTGAAATATTTGCAATTTAAAATATTTAACATTTGACCATATTTTAATTAAACTCTTCCTGTTCCTGCAGTAACATTTATACATGTCATTTATGCAATTGGTAGTATTCGTATATGTCACATATAAAATAAGCGCTTAAAATAAAATATATTATTTTATAAAATAAGCGCTTTATATTATACGCATGATAAATCAGTTACTTAAGTAGGATGTAACTGTTTGATATGTATTAATGTTTTCGACTCACATTGTGACCCAGATTACTTTCAATTCATTTTAGAGTAAACCTCTTTGGACAGTTACCAAACCGTATTTTTGCCTAGACTCGAAACCAACTGGCCCATAGACCACAAACTATTTCCTCTTACTCTATTTATAGTCCAATCTAGTAACAAAACAAATGACATTTTAGAAATAGCTGTTACAAACCAGAAATTATCCAATTATTCTATTTTGTACAATTATAAAATTATAAAAGAGAAGTCTATAATCCACAATTTGTAACTTGTACATTCATTAATATTATTATTTAAGAAATTATTGTGCGAAAAAGTCCAGCACAGAATTAATTATCGTTACGCATAAATTCCCCATTTGATTATATTTGTAATTAATAAATTTTGTATGTAATAATATGGAAAAAGAGAAAGATTACTTGGTAACATCACAATCAGCAACAGCTGGTTGATAAATCCCCATATGCATGTCCTGATTAGAACTAAACATTTACCTTGTCTATTTTATAAGTCCATAAATCGCAATATATGTCTTAATTATAGAAACACATGGAAACTGAGCAAAATAGAACTTGTCTCAAAGTTAAATTAATATGAAAATCCTGATTTATAGCACGCCTCACGACTCGACTCGTTTCTCTAACTGTTAACGTCGGTACAGTTAGTATAATAGATACGAATGCAGCTGCGGCGCCTTTCCACAATATTGCAGTATTATCATCAGATGCAAAAATCCTCGTGTTCCATGACTTGAGTAATTTTATGTATAATACATAATAACAAAACAATATAAATATAACACACAGCAGCGAAAATATTTTTAATACCTGTCAAAATACCCATCAGGAATTTGCGAATATCTCATTCCACAACATAATAATTATTAGCTTAGAAATAAATAATAAAGATATCTTCAATTATTGAATATTGCTTTAAACATATGTCCCAAACTTTTGAAACTTTGCTACACGTAAAATTATCATAGTACATAATAATAAAAGAAATAATAATAAAACACATTTACTGATATATATAGACATTTATAGAGTAATAATGTTTTGTTACTACTATTCTACGAGTATTTCTCTACTAGTCAAACATCTGTACTAATATTTATTTTAGCATTCTATTTATTTATTAAAATAAAAATATAACACAATTGAATGATATTTATTTCTCATTACGCGCATATATTACACTTTCAGTCTCCAGACTTAATGATTATACTATGGACTGTGAACATTTTATTAATAAGTTAATCACAAAAAATAACGTTGATATGAACCCGAAATAATAAATTGGTAAAGAATTGAAAGATAGATAGAAATGACTAATAAGTAGCAACTCCAAAAGATCCAAAAAAATTGAAATGTATAATATAAGTTTCTGTTACTAAACATTAAAAATATTGTGAAGTATTAACGATAATCTATATACAAGTATATACAGAATGTGGCAATAATCGTGGCACAATTGTCAAAAGGGTGATTCTATGTAAGAAAATAAGTCGAAAATACAGAATGAAATTTGTTCATAGGGCGCTTCGTTCTCGATAAAATCGAATCTGAATACTTATTTACTATACGTGAACTTGAGCAATAATCGACTGGATATGAGATAACAATCAGTGAGAAGTTATTATACGTATGAAAATAAGTGAAGTATGGTAAAGTTCTAAATGTAAAATTTTTTCCCTTACGGCCTTGTTTTCGAGAAAATATAAATTAAAAGAGTCTAGTTAAGAATTTGCATAGTACTCGCGTACTTGATAAATTTTCAAAGTTCTTTTTCTCGGGATGAAGCGTTCTATGACTACATTTTCAACTTATAAGTTCAAGTATACTTAAAAAATTTCTTGAAAACGATGGATCATATGAACACATTTTGTTGTACATGACCTATTTTTTCACATAGAATCGTTTCCTTGTTGGTTATACTATCATGGACCCTGGTTAACGGGATACTATTAGACAAATTAATTATATCATGCATTTCATGCGTAATCGAATACATAATTCGAATATTCTCATTCCCCTTCGCGATAAGACAAGATAAGACAGAAGTACACAACACAAATAGCACTTCACTTCAAATCCTTTGTTAATATATTAAATATTAATAGTATACTGTCAGAATCATTAAACACCTTCCATGCTTCGAAAGGTATTCGAAAGTTCTGAACATTTCTTAAATATAATGATATTCGTAAGTCTAGAATATACGAAAAGAATTATTATGAAACGGAACAATTAAAAAGCAATATACTAGATACGTTGTTTTTTAGCAAACTACAGCAAAAATGTAAATTTTTGTGAAATTATACTGACCAGGGAAAGTATATTTAGTGAACAATGGTTAGTTACATTTGTTCGGGTTCTAAAAAATGGAACGTGGAAATATCGAAACATATATCTCTTTAATAGAAATTAGTTTTATCTAACTCTTGAATTCGATATTTTTACTTAAAAAATTAATAATATCTTGATATAAAATGCTGCGAATAATTATAAATTCAACCTCATTTTTAGGTTTTTCATAATATTAAAACAAAAATTGACAAAATCTTTTATATAAGTTCATATTATAACATAATACAAAACTGAAGATATAACAAAGAAAAGTTTTCTTCTTTTAAAGTCTGGAGAAAATTAAATTTTCTCTTAAAACTGTGTTTTTGACTGTGAAAATATATAAACTCAATGTTAATTTTGTTGCATTTTCATTCAATATTTAGTAAATGTTTCTTTATTTTTAATTACTTCCATTAATCCGTTAGGTACATTATCTACTAACTTATTTAAAGTTTCATTTTGAATGTTCGTCCACACAGATTTTCCTATTTTTCTAAGTTCAGCGATATTTTCAATGGTGACCTTTTTTGGTCATTTTCTAGTTCGGAACTTTTATTATTAGAATTCCCCACAGGTTCTCAATCGGATTCGTATTAGTACTCAATGTTGGCTATCGTAATAATTTTATTCTGAAATCTTGGAATCACTTTTTTATAGTTTGATGGCTGTATGAATAAGAGCATTGTCTTGTTGAAAAATTACCTTTTTGTTTTCTATTTCGACTGCGAAAAACAATAGTTCGTCATGTAACATCTCATACCCTACAGCGGTCAATATATTCTTTACGAAAATAATTTCATTTGACACATCCAGACATGAGTGGCTTTTCGAAGATATTGAAGAAATAATTCCGAAAATGTGCTTGAATCTATAATTATTCATAGTGCTGTATATAGGTACTATATGTTATATGTTATTTTGACAAACTATTAAGATACATTATTCATTCTAAATAGCAAATGGAATTATTCTTATTCTCCAACGGAACAAATAATAGAATCTGCATAAGAGACGAACTCAAAATATTGATACTACAATTAAAAGCATATCATTTAAATAAATATATAGCCTAACATCATAAATTAACAAATAAACATTTAAAAAAACTAAAAACTGGAATTAATAAACATCATATATTATAATATGTAAAATGTGTATTACCAATGCATGATTTGCACACTTGAATATTTATCACATATTCGTATAAAATGGATATTTGGAGATTGATTTTTCTTGAAGAGGTAATAGACTTTTAACGAGGCAGTTATTTCATCGTTCGAAAGAAGTAATAGTAAGTAATTCTGTAATAATGTAAAGTTAGTTGCTTCAATCTATTTAAGATAGACTACCTCATATGCTGAAAAATAATTTCCTCTTTTCTCATTGGCATTACATTATTTCATTTGTATCTGGCTGCGAAATGTAAACATATTACAATCAGTGTCAATGTAAGAGCAAATGGAACATTAATATTCCACAATATTTCATTTTTCAAGAGAACAGTTGAATTGCGATGCATGGAACCTTTGACAAATTTGGTCTACGTGATAAGTAGAATACGATGCAGGTAAAAAAATTGACCTTGAATTTCAAGGTCGTCTATTTTGCGGTAATTTTATTTAACAAATTTCCATACGACTGTTGTTTAGAACATCATGAGATATAAATTTGTAATGTAAAAATCTTGTGTGAGCCACGTAACTCTTTGTGAGCTTTCAAGATTAATCCGATAATTTAAACAAAATTATTAATTTCAATATATGAAAATACGTTCAATTTTTTCAATAACTAGCGCGTACGGAAAAAAACATGTAAGGTCAATGTCCCTGTGAAACAAGACGTAATCATTATTTATGTATATACGTATTATACACAGAAATATATACATTACAAAATTAAGTTTAATAACTTCCCTTCCATTCACCCTCAATTTAAGTCCCTTTCACAGGAGTGCGCGTTCACTGCCAAACCACAACAGACGTTATTTCCAAGCGACAATACGATCGACGTTTCAAAGACAGCACTTCAAAGAACTATCCAACAGCTGTTCGCGTTTCGTTACCTGCACGATTTTGTATTATGTTTAAGTGCGATACATTTATAACCGACCGTGGTGAATCGCTCGTATCCGTTCCGGGTTCCGGCCTCTGCCCGGATAATGCGTCTCTCTTTCTCTCATTTCTTTTTTCTGTTCTTGCTAGCAGGATGCACGATCGAACATCCGTCAAGGGCAGTTCTGTCGAGCATGCCTTTATGCTGCTTCCAGTCTACATTGTTCGTTAACGTGTTCGATAGTTATACAATTATTTTATTAAGAATACATTTCCCTGACGTGAATTTTTCAATATAGTCACGACAAACATATAATCTATCGTACATGTCTCACACAGTTATAATATTATAGTTTTTCGCAAAACAAGGGATTAATCTAGCACCCTTTGAAGTTTCTTTGAAAAGTCTATCTTCTCCAATAATGTAGCAACAGTTTGAAGTTTTACATTGTTTTAAAGAATTGTGTTCCGTTGTACGAAGCAGATTTATTGATTTTTTATAAATTTTTTGCTTGTTATATTATAGTTTGTAAATGTATTTTAATATATTGTAATGGAAGCTTCTATTAAGCAGTCTTATTCATTTTGTATATATTTTTAATGTGAAATTGTGGAATTTGTAAATATATTTTCATCCTTCAAATACAAATATACAAATATAAAAACCGTATATGCTACAATTAAGATTTCTGATTTGTGGATTTTTCGTCGTTGGTTTTTAACAATTAATTCCAATTTATAAGAATGATAAAAATATCTGTGATAATTAAATATATTTGTTAAGTTGAAAGTATATCGTTTTTTACCGCGGATATGTTTATGCAATTCATATTTTTATAAACTTAACTAGAAAAGTGTAATCTAAGGGAAGGTCTGTTTCATTTATTAAATTTAAATTTTTTAATTGTACTCAAATTATACATACCAATTATACAACAACCAAATTATATTTTTATATAGCAATCGATAAATGGATGAATATTATAAAGATTCTGATATTTAACAAAATGTAAGGATAATTATTCAGAAAAAGAAAATAAAACTCACTTTCAACTCTATTAACTTTTGATCATAACAATATTCTATTTCGTAACTACAAATATTGTATATATTAAAGAATTAGCGACCATTTTATTTATTCAATTAACATCAACCATGAAGCAACTCTTTTTACGAAAAAGCTTATGCAAATTCTAAATGTCCACTTTATACAACTTGATTAAAAAGGATGCGAAAGATTACAACGTGACCTATGACACAGCATGATTGCTAAAAGAGTTAAGAAACTTTCTTAGGGAAGATTGCTGATGTTAGTAAGTACATACATACATATATGTATAGAAATGCTTAAAGTATCTTCACGGTGCAGCAGAGAGTTTCTTAATTACATTAAGAACTTGTTCTCGTTGAATGTATTGTACGCTTTAGTTCGTTAGAACAATTTTTCCAGCAGTGTGCGAGATTATTTACTTCATTAAGAAATTTCTCCTGGACGTAAATGAAACGTTTTAATTTATTAGGAACTACTCCAACAATTATAATTTTTAATAATAAAAATTCTAAAATTTCTAATTTTCTAGAAAATACTCGCGCCAAAACGGGAAACATTTTTCAGATATAAATCTCTCTATTATAATGTATCATTAAATAAGAAAAGGATTCTGCTTTAAAAATGAGAAAAATTAATTTAGAATATAATTAATTGTACATTTAAGAGAATGAGAGATACAATCTTATTTAAAGACATCAGTTATTTGAATTTAAATAACGTGAATTTTCAAATAAGTAATAATTATTAAGGAATACTAAATATAGGAACTTCAAATTATTGCGAGGAATATTAATTTCAAATCAATAAACTCTCATTTTAAATATACTGATTCTCAAAGAAAATAATTAAAATATAATTTCACTACATCTTCAGGTACCTAACAATGATAATAGCATAATTTACAATTCTTACATGAATAAATGCTATCGGAAGGAAGTATTACATAAATTGAGTAAAAGAGTCAAATATCAAGAGATATTAGTAGAATAATTTATTATACGAAAAAGAATTAATTGCTAAAATATTGCTAGTTTACTAACCAATGAACAGTTTAGTACCTCGTTCCCTTATTCAATGTAATTTTCATCCCCTTTTTCTATTTTATATTCTGAAGTACGTACATCTCCGTTTAGGAATATTATAACATTAGTTGTGTTTACACCAAAACGCGGTGATCAATCAGATTATTGGAAAAAGCGTTGGCTATTCAGAATTTTGGATTCGTGTTTAATATTAATGATTTAAAATATACAATAAAGATTATAAATTATAAATTATTCGTAAATTATTTGATTTTATAAAATTCTCAGTTAAATTTCGTTGAAAAAGATTGGCGTAATTGGATGTAAAACTCTTAGTAAAAAATTTAAAAGATTACTTCTTACATTTACAGTATTCATGGAACCAAATAACAATAAATATAACAGGAAAACTAGTGATATAAGTGCTAAGATAGATGAAAATAATTATGGACAGACGCGATGGATATAGATGAGAAACAAATTTAATTTAATATACTATTGATTGTAATAATGAATGTATTGTTTTATTCAAATGAAATAATGATGTGTAAAGATTCTAGTAATTTCTTAGTGATATTCAGATTTATCTAATTTTTAAGTGTCTTTAACATTTATAGACAAGACTGTAAGTACTTTACACGAAGAGTAGAGATAGCAAACAGAATCTAGCTCAACTAATAATTATTATTTTAATAAATATTATTATTATTATTATTATTATTATTATTATTATTATGTAATAATAATTGCAATTCTAATTTTTTCTTTTGAAAAAAAAACAAAACAGAGAAAAGTCATCTCATTCGAAAACAATTTTAATTCTCACAAAAAAAAAAAACATTCCCAGAAAAACAGTCTAAAACCAATGTATTCAGAATCTGACTACGAATTGCAAGTAACCATTTGAATGTTCCGACACAATGGAGTGTGTAGTGTTTTCAGTACGGTTGACCTAGATGTCCATTTGGTCTTGGAGGGTCGTGAACATGAAATGCTCTGGTCGAAATAAAAATTGCACGTGCAGCCGGTGAACGATATGGGCATCGATACACAGTAACCATCAGTTTAGATATCAACCGTGACAAAGCACTTGAAGGGTTTGCGACACATAGTGCATCGCATGACGCAATGTTCATTGTGAACAAAATACTATCATGGTAAATAGTATCGGAGGTATAGGCCGGAGTCATAGGAGCGTTGGAACGACGTACGTTGGGTGAACTGCGTTGTAGAAATATATTGTTCTATATGGGAGTCCGCACACAAGCAGCGTGCGTCATTGTCAACGCTGCGTCGCAACCTGCGTTACTTTTACCCCGAGGTATTTATACTAGATACACGTTCTGTATTGTATACCTTTGAATACAGCTTACGTATACGTATACATATTTTGTAGAGGATATCCCCTCACCGATACCTCTTGCAAAAATTTTTGGATTTATTTATTTTAAACTATTGTTATTGTAAAATACTTCCTTTATATATTTTTGTTTACGTAGTTTTCATTTTGTAGAGAACGTTTACGCGGTGATCTCGTTTGCAAAAATTTTCAAATTTGTTTATTGTAAACTTCTTTGTTGCATATTTGTACAAATGAAATTAATTTATAGTTTTTAGCGCATTCCGAAGTCAGTTCGCATTTTTAAAATAATTTTTTTATTGAATGTTATAATGCGACAAGAAGCAACGTTTATGCACTGTACTCAGTAACGGATCAAGGAGGAATCGTCCCTGTCACTGCCCCCCCCCCCC
>NT_176610.1:604306-649594 GCF_000188095.3 Bombus impatiens | reverse complement strand
CCCCCCCCCAGAGTAATAAAATGTCAGAATCTCAATATTATTACATTATAAAAAACTTGTTAGATAAACTGTTAATATTAATTTAATCGTTTAAATTATGGTTTCAGATGAAGATATTATAGTATAAATTACAAGCAAATTTTAGATCTTGTAAAAGAAGGTTCGACAATGTACTTATGTACTTTTACACATTTTGCCCCTCCCCTCTCCAAGAAAGACTTCTGGATCTCTTATGTCCGTACGAAATGACGCTCCCTGTAACAGACGTCGCTCCAACACACGTATGCCTCAGCCTTATTATTGAAACAAATTTTTCCTCATATTCTTTTTTTTATCATTTATATAAATACTATATATTATGTATTATATATATATATGTATATTATTTACATTATTATTTACATTATTATTTACATTATTATTTACATTATATACATATATATATATATATTATATATATATAATAATGCACGCATTTTCCATTGAAATTCTATAAATTTACATTTAGAATAAACAATGAAACTTGTAGTCTGACACTGTAACCTTACACCGATTTCCGAACATATCTACACAACTACTTACTTTGCATATGAATTAGAGTTTAGATTCAAGTTTTAGTAACTAGTTACAACCTTTACGCTACATTTCCCTTCGTGTCAAGTGTACTATCCTTTTTATCACAATATTACCATAAAATGTAGACCTATTGAATAAAACAACAAAAGGAAAACAGAACCTTCGACAAATTTCAAAATTTAAAAACTATAAAATAACGATTTCGAATATCTTCATGTTTTCCAGATATTACTAAAATCATATTATTTCATGTTACTAACAATTGTCAATAAATTATCGAGAACTTATTAATACTCATCGCTATATTTACAAGTTAGGGATAAAGCAAATAGTACTTCTCGAAATAGTATAGTATTCTTCTATTACATGAAATCCTGAAAATTAGTAGATAATTGTTCTTTTGTTAACAATTTAACTTACTAACCGAGTCGTCCTTCAATTAAAATCTTTTATAATCGCAGAATTAAGAGTTAATAAAAATTAATCAATCTTTATTAGATCGATTTTAATCCTTACAAGTATAAGTGCAGATGAATCAACATGTTAAGATTGAAAATTCCCAAATAAAGAAATTCTATTTCCGGAGATTTACATTCCCAGTAACGAGTTAACTCGTCTTGTTAGTTCGCAGGGTTTTTGAATACAAAACACGCTTCACTGTAAGTACGATATATGTACATTTTATACTTGTAAGATAAATTCAAGTTGTTGATATATGGAACTATCAATAATGTTTCAATATATCTCCTATTTCATGGCACAATATATTAAAAGATACAACACGTTCGAACATTATACTCTTTCTGCCTTAATTACCACGCTAGGTGTATTAACCTGTGAAAATGAAAATGTGACAAATCGTTACCGTGGCAAAAATTCAGTGACAATCGGTGATAATCCTACCGAGATGTACCTATGTCAGAATCGGCATGTGTTCTCTAAAAAATGAAGAATTATGGACCGATGAATTTTACGACAAGGGTTGCCGACTCCCCGAGGATACATGGAACACTGTACAAAAGAAGGGGCTAACGCAGGCGAACAAAATTTCAGTCACGTAGGAATGTCTTCGACCGCACAGCATGGAACACTTGCAGTGCTGCTTTTGCACTTCCGAATAACGACATTCGCCATGCGTGAGGTAGTGTCAGGTTGCAGAATACGAGATTTTTTTTATCACTATGCGTTCTTAGAATACTAGCGACAATCTGTCAAAATCCTCTAAAATTTTGTATTTTTCATTGCTTTTTTTTTCTTTTGTATACATTTACTTTCATTGTCAATGTATCAATTTTCCATTTCTATATTTCTTTTAACAACTTTTAAGACTTTTCATTCCTATATTTTCAAAAATAAATTTTTAAGAGTTTTTATTTCTATATTTCTTTTAACAATATGTTACACTCTAAACAAAATTTATAAGCAAAAACAAATACATACTTCTGTAATGCGATCTAGGTAATGTTATATGAGAAAAATTAACTTTTTAAATATTACTGTCGCGACTTACTGTATATGCGACGACGCGACGAACTTCCAAACCAAAACGAAAATTGGAAGAAAGGAGAGGAAAGAAACACGAATCATGCGTAAATTGTTATGTAGGATTATGTATCTCTTCTTATTTCCGCAATTTTCTCACGAAATCTATATTCTAACATATACCTCAACATAGTAAAGAACAAACAAAAATAAATTGTAGTGTAATTCAACTTAAAAATTGTTAAATTAATAAAATTAAAAAACGTATAGTAAATGTGTAAATGTAAATCACTGTTTGTTTCATAATTTTCCCATGAATATCCCAATTTCCCATGACGCTATTCACATGCTCCTACCTAAAGGATTAATAAAAGTAAACTCCTGTTATCTTGTCTTTCTGTTCTATTTGAAGTATTGCCTTAGCTATTTAAAAACTTAGGGTTTCAAAAAAATCAAAGGAAAAATAATATTAGAGTGGTGGTCATAGGTACTGGATCACGTACTTGTTACATTTATTGAAAAACTAACAAATTTTACGTGCATGATGCGAATGAAATAACAGATTTATAATAAAATAAATAATTAAAGAATGGAAATAACGAAGAACATTCAATTTTTATTACATATCATCCGGTGTCCGAATACTTATGGTCGGCATAATGTCAGTTCAATTATTCCTTCGATATTTTAATGGATGAACAGAAAAGATTCCTATGCTAACTCATATTAACATAGAAAAATGAATATTATATTACACATAAACAAATACAAAAACATTTTGCCTCGGTTTTATGTAATATAATTGTATTTTCGATCAATCGCGGGGAGACGAACTCACGAGGAGGGACGTCAACGGGAGTCGTAAATTCCCGTTACGATTATAGCAATCGACACCACGAGTTGATCGATCCCCTGATTTCCGTTAGGATAATAGGGGTGGTTGAGTTAGTATAACACTGTGATTCACAGAATTATAAGATTTTATTTTCAACACTTAAGTTACACTGTTGAGTAGATATAATTCCTAGATGACAACTTGTAGCACGAAGGTACGATAGATATGCACGCTAGAGCAAGGCTCTTAGACTTGAACTTCGTATGTTAGTGGACGTAGCACTAGAAGATACTTAGTAGAGGAAGTGAGTGCTCGTGCTCGTGCTTAGATTTGGACTTAGTTGGTGAGTTTTCTCGCGGTATAGAAGAAGTAGTTGACTCTTCCAACGGTGTAGAAGTTTGACTTGACTCTCCTGAGGTCGTAGGAGCAGTGAGTTACAGTCTCGATGTTGGGTCGTAGGAAAGCTCGTGATGGGTGTGTCCAGCGCACGGGCCCATCGGATCTGTTCGTAGCTGTGTCGGAGGAAAGCTAGCGATGGGTGTGTCTAGTGCACGGGACCATCGGATTTGTTCGTGACGATTTTGGCTAAGAGAGTGAGGGAAATAGGCTTCGTTGTTAATTGGTTAAACGAAGGCTGGTGGACTAGGAAGGGTCTTAGCTGCCCTCGATAGAAAGTTGTTATTAGGAAGCATCGTACGCGGGAAAACCCAACTTTCCTTTGTCAAGCCGTAGTAACAATTATTCTTAGCAAGCAAATTAATGGGATTTATAACGGGGACTTGAGGTTATTGAGGGTACACCGTAAAAGGGAGCGGACGTCTGATGTCCGTCGGTTTATTTGTTGAAATTACAATCAATTCTCGCGTTGAGAATTTTCAGTAATTTTTCTGGCGTGGCGCAGTGACATGGCTGTTTATTTACAATAAGTTAATACTTATTATAGATAGGTATAATTTATAAGTATTATAAGTAAGTGCATATGCTTAATTTGGATAATTAAATGAATCTAACGTTTAGGTCTAGCTGGTAGTGCCTCTTCAGTCTGCGAATCTGGTCCGTAGTATCGAGTAGTCCAGTGATTAGGGGGTTTCGGTGTTCGGCAAGAACTTAGCAAGCAAATTAATGAGATTTATGACGGGGCTTAAGGTTATTGAGGGTACGCCGTAAGAAGGAGCGGACGTCTGGTGTCCGTCGGGCCTGCGGTGTATGACCTGGCCCAGGTAGAGAGTCGCCCGGCGTAACAATAATGTTAATATTATACAATACATTATACTGTGTACTTGTATAGCACAGAAAGTATGACTATTATATTTTTACATTTTAAAAAAATATTCTAACAAGTAGTCTTCTAACGTTTTCATCGTATTCATCGAAAGAAATGACAGTTGTATCTATCAATAAATAGTCGTAGCACAAACGCAATTTCGCTTTCTGGTGAAAATACATGTATCACAAGAATAAAACACTGAGGAGTGAAATTTCAGAGTAAACTTCCAACAATAACACTACCCTGACAATCATATTAAAGAGCAAGGGTTAACAGGAATGTCTCACAGTTGAAACTGCTATTGGTCGTAATCAGGAAGATACGACACGATAACGTAACACCATGGCACGTCATACAATTACAAATCGTTGAAACGAGACCATTCGAAAGCGTCCAGGAATGCATCTTCATTCAAATTGAATACAGACGCGTGTCTTTAACTCTTGGAAAGTGGAACAAAGCGAATGTAGGTCGGCACGTGCGGTAATTATGTCTGGACGCATGTTATGCACCCCCTATTGAGGTTTGCGCGAACACGGAGGGGTGGAAATGCTCGTGAGACGTGTTTGCAGCGATCCCTATAACCGTATTGTCAAACTGAAAGACACTTCATTTACGATGAATTAAAGTCTCATTCCCTCGTGGGTCGAGAAGGTCCATATTCGATCGCTTTCATCATTCACGGACAATGTGTTCCCCCGTGGTACTTGTGTTCATTCAAACACTATTTGAAAGCACTTTTTGGGCCAGTCTGCTCGTACTCACGCTGCCTTTCTTCACCGCTTACCTGACCATAAATTGACGAATCGGAAAAAAGAATCAGAAGGAAGTTTGACAATATACATGATAAGAGAGAAATATTTTTAGGACATTTTTCTGGGATATAAAAAATTATTCGTGTATTTAATAATGATGGATAGTGTCTCAACTATAACAGGAATTTTAATTATTACCTTATTATTTTAATTATAGGAATTTTCTTTATTACGTTTAAGCCTTATATGGTAGGTTTCTTGTTATACGGATACGATTTGGAGACATACGATGTGCGGTAAATAATATGAACACGTTATATATTAATACTACATCTTAAAACGACGTTTCCAATAGTTCGATATTAGTAATTGAATAAAATATGCATATGTATCAATATTTTGTAACTTTCATATTCTAATTCAATCTCTTCTTAAAATCAGTTTCTTATAAATGATGAAATTTGTAAAGTGTAATTTCAACGTTATTATATAAGGTCAGATTGTGTCCGGTATCTTCGAAATATTTAGAGAACTGACAAAAACTTGTAATCCTAAATCCCCTTAATCTTAAAACCAAATAAAGGAACAATCTTGTGTAATAGATTTTTTAAATCGTTTTCCTGTAAAAATGGAAAATTTAATTTATCTTAATGTTCCTTTGTAGTCTTCAAGTAGAGGAAAAGAATAAAAACCAACGAAATAGTATGTACCACTGTCATTAAAAAATAAATGGAAAATCCATGTCCGAACAGTGGTTATTCATCTGCCAGTCGGGAACCTACGTTGCTATGATCACAGTGCTGATAAATAAATTGCCAATTAGTGGCAAAAAAATGCAGCGAAGTGAAGCAAGCGTTGTGTTCGTGAAGGAAAGGTTTCTCTCTACTCTGTATAACTGTTTCAACGCGAAGTATTGGCTCGATTCGCAATCTCCAACGGTTTGTACGAGAACTACTATATTTTCGGGTAATGGCTTCCTGCGTTCAAACTTTCGTAAAAATTGAGACATCGATGAACGGAAAACGAAGAACAAAATAGAGATAATCGACTGTATAGTGTATATACATGTATAAGAATCTACGGACCGAGGAGATGTCAATAACCTTGGATCTTCGTCGTTGTCATGATAGCTGCCGCCGTCATCGCATGATCAAACTTACCCCTCCTTTGATCTCTCTTACTCCTCCTTTCGACCTTGCGAAATACCCTTTGCTCACCACCCTCGGTTTATCACGGCGCAAGTTTGCTCGAGTACATGTGGCAGGAACTCGGCTCACTGACCGATCGAACAAACAGTAAATGGCCAAATACGCTCGACTATTCGAGGGAAAATTTCGGTGGAGGAACCCGTGTTCTATCTATCGACGTACTTTGAAGAACAGTTAGGCAGGCTTCAAGGTTGTCACAACAATTTTGCAAGATTAAAATTGTTCGAAATATATGAAATCGTGTGTCAATAATACGTAATATGACGAACTAATGAATAAACACAGGGTATTTTATTTATCTCGGATTTCTTGGATTTTTAGTTATTTTTGCAGATACGACATATTTCTTCTTCTATGAATGCTTTCTTCAAATTCTCAAGATAATCTTGGCAATGTGTTTGGAAATTTTTTAAATGGATCTTTCTTTTATATTCTTCTGTATGTATTTCAATAAATGCATTTTTATATTCTCTATAAACAAGTACTGAAGCATTTAATGTTTGAAAGTAATTATTTTAAAAGATGCAGTTTCAATGTTAGCAAATTTGGCGTATATAAAAATGCATATATAAATAAAGATATATTTATATAATTTTACAGACTAATGAATACATGAGCAAAAATATTTTTGGTGACTTTACATTAGGTACTATTTACTTTACTTACATATGTACTACCATTTCACTCGTGGAGAATTAAAGTCATAGATATACAGGGTGGTTGGTAACTAGCAGTACAAGCGGAAAGGGGGTGATTCTACGCGAAAAAAGAAGTCGAAAATATAGAATAAAAATTCTTTTTTTTAATTTTTTTTTTAATATACAGTGAGATCCATTATAACGAGACGTGATAAAGTGCACGCGTACCGAGCGAAAATTCAAAGTCGATTTTCTCGAAAACAAAGCCTCAAACGAAAAATTTTTATTCTATATTTTCGACTTCTTTTTTCGCGTAGAATCACCCCCTTTCCGCTTGTACCACCAGTTACCAACCACCCTGTATATATGTCGCAAATTAAATTAAATTTCCTTCACAATTAGATCCTTACAGATTTCAAATAATAAAGATTTGACTTTATCAATTAATGTTATTTTCAATACCAAATAGCTACGGTAACATAAGTATTATATATATTTTTATATTCTCACATTCATATTGCATACATACAGCTATTATAATATATTTAATCAATGGTTGGACTTTAGCTTGATGTAAATTGCACATGATAAAGTAGTTTGCGTTGATGTCTTATCTTTTTTATAAGACCATATGATCTATTTGCGATAACATATAAACATACATTTTTTATTTAAAAAATGAGGACTATGTTATAAATTAGTGGCGCGGTTATATTTCTGTTACTTTGACTAAAACAAACAGAAACATACTTGGAAACTTATTGTAGAGATATGTAAATTCCAAAAGTTGGCAAAGATTACATTATCGATCGGACATTGCGCAGAGTGCCTTAATCGACGCTGTTCACGCGTTCGTTAAACTTCCGCTTTCTACCTCTGTCTTGTCTTCCATAGGGTGCAGACGTGTTATTAGATCGCAATCAGTAAACTATATAAATGTGATAAATAGTTTTATTACTGCGTGATCCCTAAGTTTTCACGTCCCAATGAAACTCAATATTAATTAATAATTGGACAGGAATAATTGATAACAAAATGACGCGTACAGCCGAACTGTAATCGGTCATTTACATACGCGATCACTTTTCAAAATTGATTTTCTCCTAAACGAAAGTATTTTCCTGGAAAAAAGTTTGGAGGTTAATTATTGGGGACTGGAGAGACGAAAATCAATATTGTGAACAACCTTTTCCTATACACACAACTCGCCTATTACAAGCCGTTCGCCTATAGTTTCCAAATATTTGCAGAAAAATTCAATTAAATTTAAGTGACGATTACACTGGAGCATTTTTATATAGTCCAACCTAAACTTAATCTACTGATGAAAGAAACAATCGTTTTTGATAGTGTATAAATAAAAGAGAAAAATTAATGAGTTTTAGATTGGGCCAAAGTAGTATCCGGCTGTCATTGAGCGTCTGACGCTAAATGATTTTCGATGAATCAATTGATATATGGAATGTTGAATTCTTTCTGATCTTTAATTGTTCAAAAAAATATAACAAATTTACCTACCGTTATTGAAAAATTGTTTACAGAACAAAAATTTATAAAACAAATTGTTAAACAATACATATAAGTAGTATTAAACATAAATTGCTTTACAATTATAGGTATAGGCTATAGGTATAGGAAAAAGTTATTTAGAACCATCAGCTTAACAACATGTTTCAAGGTCATTGAAATCGGTGAGGTCGACCCTATTTTCAATAAATACCGCCTCGAAAAAGGAAATTTCATACCACACGTTTTATTTTCCTTCCAAATAGAATTTTCTCCTTTCTGGTTGTATATATTATTATTTTTACATCAGAAATATTATATTTCTGGTTATGTTATTTTATCTTAATTTATAAGTATTATAAATTATAATTTTAGAGATTACTTGTAAACATTCAACGATTTAAATGTTCACGCAGACAAATAATTTCATGAACTGTTGTGAAATAAATGTAACAGATTTTATTCTTTGAATATAAAAAAATAGACAAATACATAAAATACATATAGGTATAGTAAACGAAATACATGTATAATATGGGAAGTTGCATCACCTACAAAGCATAGACCGTGCTTTTGTTCAGTTGAATATTTGGAAACACACACTACGCCGCTTTAAAAGAACTCTCTTTCAAACCATAAATTTTCTATGGACGGCGATAATGCTCAGAAAGCGAATCGTCAAAGTGGTAATGAAAAACACCGAACAATACGAAAAAGAACACGTGCATAAGCTGTCAAGAATGCAACGTTGGAAGTGGTTTCGCGTGGTCGAGCACCGTACGTTGACTCTATTTCAACGTGTATCTGGCAGCAGGTGTTTTTGGTCCGTTGGCCAAGGGATACACCTGATAACTCAAGCCACGTAGAAGCGTGCATAGTATACATATACATATATTTACATCTGCTGTAACACGTTCCTACAGTTCGTGCTGAACGGTTCTGGTCACCTGCAGCCCCTTCCTCCTGTTCATCGCCTATAAGAAGCCTCTGCCTCTGACACATCCGTAATGCATTTTTCGACTAAATTGGTTGAAATGTTACAATTCATTTTTAACGACGAAAATATTGAACTACTTTCGTGTAAAATGAGTATTTAACATTTATGTTCGACCATGTTTATCGACCATTTGATTCTTTTTTAATTGTGCGAAAACTTCAACTCGCATTTATTATATATCAGAGATAAAAATATGCTTGTGGTGTGTATGGCTATATTTTTATTTCATCTGATTGCAATGAAGATATTAGTAACATTGTAAAACTATGGGGTACGACAATAGCATAAAATTGTAAGTGATAGCTATGTTAAGAAATAATCGTTTACAGAAAAGCAATTATGAAAAGAATAATAATAATTATATTTATTTTGTTTTATCCCTCAAATAGAGACCAATTATTTGTCTCTAAGATGAGTTTAAATTTTTTATTTTATTACCACAATCCATCGGAGGATTTTAGAGGCTTGAAAATTGAATGCCTTTATTTGCAAACATTTTTAACAGATGTATCATTAAATAAAATATTTATGTAACATTTATTTTTATAGCATGATTATATATTTATACCCATGGCCAAAATATGAACATCTATAAATTTAAATAAAAAGATAGCTCTAAAAAAATTAAAACTTATTAAAAGATTATCGTGTAGGAGGAACGAGGATGTTTCACAATCAATAATAGTCGCAACCATTCTATGTAACGTTTTTATATCCAAGTAGTACTAATATTAACACTAAACCTACCAGCGCCGGTCAAATTGACCGTTTTCGAACTTCATAATTTCTGACTTTTCCTAAAACATGCATACGATATATTTCTCAGTACTTACTTTTAGTTTGCTTTTTTCTTTCCTAAGAAAAAATTGTATTCTACCATGCCTATCGCGGGCAATCAATTTAACCGGCCGACAAAATATTTTAGTTACTTAAAATAAATGCAATCAGTACAAAAATCAGAAGAAAAGGCTATCTCAAGATCAGATGACAAACAAAATCAGTAATAACAAATAATAACAACTGTTACGCCCGTAATCTTGTCATAAACCCATCCCTCGATCAAGATGGCCAGGTGTTAAAACATATTAACTCAGACCCATAATAATCCTAAGGAACCGCCATAAAACTTAGCATTTTTTACGGTTAATCGTTACAAACATTTTAAAAGTCAAGAAGTTTCTCAGGGTTATTGCTCATTCAGATAAAACGCGGGAAAAGCCGGTATTTCCCATGTTCAACGGTCAATTTCACCCTCGAGCAACGGTTGGTGGAGAACGACCAGCACCCTCCAATATTTTCGTATAAATATCGCCGTCACAGACCATATTCTTACTTGCTATCGTCCTTTCGACCAGAATACATTTCAGTTTGTTACTCAATCAGTCGACATCAAAACTGGTTATTTGTAAAACTCAGACAGAGAACATCTCAAAGCGTTTTGCGTAAAGTTGTTATAGAAGAAAAAGTAAAGCATATCAAATTTGACAATAATTTTGTATTCCGTACATGGTATTATTCTGTGATAAATATTTATCCTAGGAATATCAAAAGTCTTCGAAAAAGAATTATAAAAAGAAAATAACGGACATAGAAGAAAACTGTTCCGTGTGCGGTGAACAAGAAACTTCAGCAACTGAAAACGGCATGAGAACACGTGAAAAACTATTTACAACCGAATCAGAGTTGAATATTATAAATAAGCGTTTACGTAAGGGCAAAAAGGAAAGAAATTATCGTTGACAGCAAACGGTGAAACTGATGTAGAGAACCGACGTATCGAAACTGGGCCCGATGGGACAGTTTGGAGTGAAATGGATGCAAGTCCCAAACCTGGCATTTTTAGGGATATGCTAAACGGCATATAATAAAAAGACAAGCAAAGATGGCATTTTATCTTATCATTGATCGCCGTATAAGGGATCATGTAATACAATGTACAGAAAAAGAAGCATTTAGAGCATTGGGGACTAACAGGGAGCTGTTGATGCAACAAAACTAGATGCATTTATTACCCTGCTATATGCCCGCGGTGCATATCAGGCAAAAAATTTAGATATCTCATATTTGTGGAATAAAATTTGGAGACTTGCATTTTTTCAAAAACAATGAGCAGGAATGACTTTGCAGAAATTATGAGGTTTATACGATTTGTATGGAGGCAATTTACAGAGAATTCACAAAATTGTTATAAACCTAGTGCATACGTTACTTTCATATAAAGAATCACAGGAAAATCAGATTCATTACTGCAAAAATCTTGTCAAGTAAACAATTGTAAAGGTTACAAAATTACGAAAATTTGTTTAAGATGCGGGAAATATTTATGCGACAAATGTACGTTTGATAATAAGATAATTTGTAAAAAATACAGCGAAGTTGAATAAGATATATCTCTATATAAATAAAAGCGTAATTCTATTTAAGTCTATAATTAATATTAAACAAAAATAAATTTGGACGAAATTTTATGATAGTTTATCATTTTATATACATTTAGTTATAAATTAACCATTATCTAAGTTAAATCATAAAAACTGTTACTTCTTTAATCACCGGTCATTTTGACCACACACGGTAGGAATATGTATATACGAAATGTCGGTAGGTTTAGTATTAAAAATCCCAGCTGGTCAATCTTTCAAAAACTAATGTATCCGTTGAAAACAAGCAAAATCCTACCACAGACAGAGTAATTCGATCTGGCAAAACAGGTTCAATGGTATCTGAAGGTTAGTCATTTTTCTGGGATTCTTTACGTAGAAGTCGTATTTCTCTTTGTAGGCCTGTTTTTTCTCAATATTCTTCCAAACAATGGAGAGAGGTATAGTCTTGGCTGGTGGTTCTCGTTTCAGGTGTAGACCTTGTGGATGTTGAACTGAAGGAACTTAAGCTTCCACTTGTGTACAAATCTATTAATCCCTTACAGACGAAGTCAACAAAAGATGACTCGAATTTATAGAGAAACTTTTTCATTTATAAATATTGCTTGTATCTTTTGTGTACTCTCTTGGTTATTTTTTCTCTGTTACTTCTGTTAAAAATATTACAACAAAGATTCCAAAATTTTTCTTCAAATTTTTAATGTCATAAATTTAAGAAACCACACCTAATAATGCTATACAGTTTTATAAACTAATAGCTTTGAGATAACAAGTTCTTATTTAATTGCCCAATCTCAATAATGCATTATATTTATTTATCTAATCCTCACTTCATATGAAATATTTTTAATGTTCAACACATTTAATTATTATGCATCAATAAAATAAACGTTTTTCACGTATATAGCTAAATGGAAGTTTTGATCATAAATAATGTTGAATGTGAGATATTTGTACAATTATTATTTATTTTTCTAATGAAAGTAAATATTCATCATGAAAAATGAATACAGATAGTTTTCCCTAATTTCAGAAACCTACCTGTTACACTCGTGAGGGATATTGTCACACTCTTATCACATTCTTATCAGGAAAATCATGTATGTATAATTTCGATTGCAAATTTAAAAATCTACTAACTTATCGTTATTTCAATCATACTTTATAAGACCATAAAAAAATACTATTTATCAGTCTGCAGTAAATAAAATTCGTTACAAAATCAACAGTATCAGTCAAATAGAAACATCACAGCTGACGCAAGAAACAATATATCAGCTGGTCCTTAATACCTCGAAATCGAAGAAATCTAAAAGTATGTATTCATCAAAAGAAAAAACGGTCGAACTCGTCCCCAATTGCGAAACGGTTCCCACGATGTATCACAAATTGTGTTTCCTGTGCACGAATCGATGTGGAATTTAAGTTTTTACCGGAATTCTGGAAACCGGGATCCCCCTATGAATCTTACAATGAAAAACGAAGAGAGGATCACTCATAGCAATAATAATGAGCGAAAATAGAAGTAGGCCACTATCGTATACTGGTATATACTTAACGTGTCTACCAGTTTGCACCCCTCGAAGTGTCTCTTTTATTTCTTCCACCGTTTTCTTTCTCCCTTCGACTTCTTCTATGCTCACTTCCGGCTGTCAGCTGGCTGAAAAGGAGCTCAGGAATTCCGATGAAGGGAACAAGACCCTCTCTCCAGCTTAATTTTAGCTCGCTTGACACCAACGGGCACGTGCTCCGAATCGGGGTTTTCCTTTCCCAGTTAACCGAGAGTTTGTGGTTCTTTCCCGTGGAAATCGAAAGACGGTCCCACGGTTCTCTTGAAAATGATTAAAGAGGGTATGCTGCTATGGACCTTTCAAAATACCCATGTTTTTTTTAAATATTTTCATAAGGAATGTAATTTTAATATATGTGCCATGCGTTATGCTTAAATTTGCAAAATTAACGAAGCTATAGAGACTGAAGTCATATAGTAAAAGAACATTTAGACATTTAATGAAATATATTTTTTAAAGGGTATAGTTTTAAAATTTCAAAAATTGACAAAGCTATACAATATTGTTTTCGAAGAATAAGAAAATGGCTGAAAGCATATGCAACTTTTACTGCAATTTTTACGAAACCATATTTTCTTTCCTTTGAAAGATTTGCTCTGTTTTATAAGACAGCTATTTGCGCATATTGTAAGTGCCTGATAGTCAATGTATTGTTAGGCTGTCTGAAAAGTTTCTTTTGTTTTATGAGGAAATAATAGACGCATAACGTTTTCTGTTTTATATTATTTTGTCGAATTACGTATAATCCATTTTGTTCTGTTGAAATAAACACCGCGACATTTCACGGACTTGGTTTCACGTTTGTACAGAGGTGCACTGTTGTAAAAAACACGCTTGCGAAAAAAGACACTTTTCGGACAAGCTAATATAATGTGAATTGTGGATGCATAAAATAAAAGATCGATTTTATAGGCAACTTAGGCAATTTTATAGCATAAAAAGCACAGTTATATTACAAATATGGCGCACCTCGGAATTTATAAACATAAATATAATTATATGTACATGAATGTACTCTATTATTATAAAATTATTACTTTCATTTATACCTATTCTTCTCAAACAGTGATTCCCAACGGGTACATCTCGAGATAAAGTTATATGCGAAAGGGCAAGATTCTTTCTTTTTTTTTATTAATCTTGATAAAATGAAATGTCTCTCTTGAATAAATTTTAGAATTTGTATACAAAGTGTGCCTAAATATCTGTATATTGTCTAAAATGCGCCGTAGTTTTAATTAAAAAAAGTTTAAGAACCACTGTACCTGTCATCAATATTTATCTTTTTTTCTTCCGTATAATTTTACGAAGTTCAAAAATGACGAAGAACGAAGCATCAGAAAATAAATATTCATGAACGAAAAAATGTACGACAGTTATTAATATGGAAGCAAAATGAACATTAATGGTCGAATGTCATTTGAAAATGTACTGTATGTATATTTGAAGCATAAATAGAGGATGAGAAAAAATGGTGGGAAAAAAGAGAAGGAAGAATGAGGGATGCGGAAAAAAGTATTGATTGAAAGAAACTAAAACTATGTATTTGCCATAATAATCTTTTTTTACCGTATATATATAGTAAGAAATATTATTTTAATTAAAAAAAGCAAAAAGACTAAAGACACTAGTCATTTTAATATTCATTAAAATAATTTATTACAAAATTCGTAGATTAATGCCATAATTAAATCCAAGAAACCATACTGCTGCATAAATTAGAATAAAAATATACGTGGTTAAAAATTCAATTTTTACATAATCTATGTGAAAATGGAAATTCGAATATTAAAGTACATAGATAATCAGCATTTAAATAGATATCTAAACTTTTATCTGAAATATTTAAATTTACAATTCATTTTTTATATATTGTCTACAAAAGATTGAATGAAACGCACGCTCTATCACGTAAGTATAATCATATTTAGAAGTAGCAAATGTAATAAATTCATATAAATTATGTATATATCATATGTATGTATCACGAGGAACAATTTATTTCACGACGTGAAAGAACAATATGGTATTCTAAGCGCAGAAACAGTTACGATTTCTGTCATAAACCTGAACACATTTCCTGCACCAAAGCTATAAACCTCTCGTCGTAAACTTTTCAAAAGACGCACTTCTTACGTATTCACTTTGATTTGAAAAATTTCACGATCTGCATACAATGAGACGTATCTACTTCTTTTTTATCATAAAATAATTTCTTGCTTGCTTAAACACGTATGTGTATACATATGATATTTCGAAGAATGGCCACTTATGCTTAATGGAATTTGATAAAAAAGCGACATGTTTTTGCTACATTTTCAAAGTTTTAATAAAAGGAAGTTTTTCTACTGTCAGTTCACTATTTCTTATCAAAGCTAGAATCAAATGCTCTGCTAAACTTGAACTAGGACAAATTGCTCTAGTGCTCTAGATCTGGAGATATTTCATAAAATCTATATTTATATTTGTATAGTAAAACTAGAGACATATTGTATATTTTATGTACTTTCAAACATAAAAATTTTGAATAGACAGAGTTTTAAGACATTTGAAATCACTTAATCTTTATAATACCCTAATTCGGAACTGAAGAAAGTCGCAGTTTTGTCATTTTTTTGCCATAGTTGTTTTTCTTTGTTCAATTTCGAATATTTTGCATTTTATAATCTTATATAACTTTACTTATAAGGTAAAATGTATAGGGGAAGTATTTTAACATATCTCGAAAAACGAAAAACTATGAGATAGGATATTGTAATCAAGAAGGCTATTTTCATCCAATTTCAATTATTATCTTTTATTTATTAACTAGTTTTGCGTCAATATCTATTGACTGTATATGATTATTTGAAACATAGTTAAAGACCAAAATAGGAAAGAAGTATAGTTTGTATATTTTCAATTGTGAAAGAGTGTTCAAGCACTTATATATGAACGCTAGCATAAATACATGTATGTGTACGTGTCACATGTTCGTCCCCTGCTTAACTAGGAATTTTTTCGTTGAGGAAGCGGCGATGCGACGTGTCGAAAGAATGATAAGCATTTCCAGGCAAAGGGGGATTTCTAGACTAAACCGGGTGTTATTTTTATTCGGTCTCCCGAAATTGCAGGCGACGCCCCTCGTTCAGTCACTTTCGTCGCTACCTCTCGTTTCCATGTATTCCTAACAATCATGAGTGCATGCGGGATAAATAAATATCTTTCGATGGTTGTCGAGCATTTTTGGCGATAATACTTCTATGTTGCCTTCGAGAAAACTGTGTGCGACGAGTGTTATTAATAACGTTCTTTGATCCCCAAAGTTTTATTATTACATACCTATAACCTCAAACATTTTTTTGCTAAAAGAAGAAACGCATGGGCAAAATTGAATAAACTATAGAGGGTCACGTTAATATTTATCTACTTAATCTGCCTGTAGAACCTACGCTATTTACAGATAGTAGAGTGGAGGTTTTAGACGAGCAATGTAACAATGTACAATAATTATTACTATAATTTTAATTGAAAAGAGTCAAAGCAGAGTAGACAGTGATAGACAAAGATAGTAAACAGTGAGATTTGATTGATATTGTAATATTTTATGAATAAAAATAGTAAGCAAATTTACGGCTGTAAAAATATTTCCACTAATTTACCAATCATTAATAAATTTGATTTTTTATAATTAAAGAAATGAAGACATTTTTGATCAAAAGTAACGGTAAAGTAACTAATGTAAGAAAATGGATGATGATAATAATAAAAAAAATATGTATATGTAAACTATAATAATATAAATAGTAATGCATTAATAAAATTCTTTTAAGTATACTCTATAAACATGAGATGCTATCGATTTCTTTGGAATTTACTGTTAATTTCAATATTTAATTTGTTTTTCCTTGCACCCTATTAAATTTTAGATATTTCTTTTAGACACTTTGAACCTGATACTTATCTACTTTATTTCATAAAATTAGTTCTTTCTAGCACTTTAGAGTTATGTTTGTAACCAATTTCATTCTGACTGATAAAGCCATAAACATATAACATGTGTCTATGTAATAAATCTTTTTGAAATTCTCTAATCTATGTACTTCAGTACATAGTACTAAGTACTGAATATTCTTATCTATCATTTTTTGTATATAAAACATGTACGTGCTACATTACTATTAATTACTATACAGTTGCGTTCAAATTGATAAAGAAATAATAGCAACAACTCTTACAATGAAAGACAATGAAACCTAAATTTGCTAGTATGTGCGAAATACAAATAAATATTGGAATTTATTTTCTTGGTCTAAGCTATTCAGTATTCCATTCGATAACATTTTAGTGTGAGTTCACGATTTGCACGTAGACGCATGACTTACTATATATTATAATATACTAATGGTCTAAATATATACTTCAACGAACTTCGCACATTTTCCATGACGGAAGGAGTCGCGCATTACCACGATCTCAGCCGAACATAATCGTATAAGGAAGTCTCAACACTCATGTACCGAAAACGTAAAAGTAACCGCCCAAAAACTAAGTCGAGAAAAATCATGGAAAACATGGGAGACGAGAAAGTTCTCGTTCTGCGCATGCGTGACATGCTATGAATGTCCTAAACGGACGCAGAGGCAGAGGCAGAGGCAGAGGCAGAGGCAGAGGCAGAAGCAGAGGCAGAGGCAGAAGCAGAAGCAGAGGCACCTGCGCGAAAATTAGTCGGGACCGTTTAATTGTCAGTACGTTTCCATATTCCGCTATGAACGATTAACGTGATTTCAAACGACGCGACGCGACGTGGAAACGTACGCCATGAAAAAGAGTAAGGATAAATGATATAACAATGTATTATCACGACCAGGCAGCATAACAACGGGTAACTTCTCTCGGCTATTTTTCTTGTACCTTCTTTATCTTTTTGATGCTAATATTTTTTATTGTTTCGTATTTTCTATAATTTTAAACATGAATGCAGTCGGACTCCCTATAACGCAGTACTTCTATAACGCGGGCTAAAAATTGCGTCACTGCACCCGTATAACGCAATTAAAAAATTCCTGAAAACGACTCATTTCTGATACGAAAATTAACTCGAAGCATAGTTTTGCATTAAGTCTTGTGCGATAAGAAGGGGAGGGGTTGTTTACGGTTTGTATTATACAGCAGTTATTATTGTAAAACACATAATATTTTGTTATATTAAAAAAAAGCTACATATTTATTTAGTTATAGTTTTTTGCGCTCTTGTAAGATCCTGTATTTCATACACATATGAAATGAATTAAAAGGCTGATGTTAATTTTGTTCTTGTTCATCGAGAACTATAAATCTATTATTTGTTTGTAAAGTACATAAGTTTTTACATATTTATACATTCACTATTCATTTATACATACTGAAATGCTAGAGCTAATGGTTTGATAATTATTCTTTTATATAATTTGTATTAGAATAATTATTACATATTTTGCATGTAGTAGAAAATATAATGTTAATATTATTGAATATTATAATATCAAATACCAAATATAATACATGTAATATATACATCAATCTAATTAACGACAAGATACTACTAGAGATTAATGAATATGTATTACAATTATACAAAATTGTATTCAATTATAATTATACAATTACACAAAATTGTACTCGAACATATCTTTCCCGTAGGCAATCTTTTGCAACTGAAAATGGAGTGATCATAAATGATATGGCATTTCAAAATATCTATCCAAATCATATTTATTATTTTATTATTATTTATGAATAACATAAGTATCTTATGTCCATATTATTTCTTAATCTATCTTGTTTTACTGTATCGGTTTGTAATACCATATATATTTCTGCGTGGACTATATAATCTTCTGCAATGAATATTACACAAACTATCAAAAATTACGACAACATTACACAAATTCTAGCTCTAAAAATATTCAAGATAATAATCAAACTACGAAAGCGACAAAGCCGGGATGCATTTATCATTCTAAACCTTTTAAGCAAAAACGAACCTGTACCGCCTTATTATCACCATGACGCTTTGCGATAACCCACATATTCCATATAAAAGCCGTTAATTAATTTCAAGTTTCCTTCTTAACAGAAACTGTCCAAGTTTTATAGCACGTTACCATCCCACGCGACACAACGAGCCGCATGCGCCAACTTTCACGATATCTATGCGTCAAGGAAGTTTCCAAGCTCTCTTCTAGCCCGCAAGTAACAACTAAGAGCGTTACTTGAGAATTTCTAACAGAGTCTATCTATTATGAAATGAAATCGTAATTACTCCTCGGCGAAGCATGGTTCGCGGGAACACGTCCATAACGGTTTCGTGCGAGTATTTTCAGGGAACACATGAGTATTTTCAGCGGCACGTAGTGATGGAACCGATACTGTGTTAACACCTGTCGATATCAGTTTACGAATTTTGAGCTTATATGAAGGTTATATAGAAATTATATGAAGACAAGGAAAGGATACGATAAGTCAGATCTCCTATTTTTTAAGAGACAATTTTAAAATTCAACACGTTATTAATTAGGTTAAAATGGTCCATTATTTAATTTTGAGTTAAATATGCATTTTTCATATTTTTTATAATTTAGGAAATATTGCTTATCATAATACAAAAATAGTGATGATATTAAAATATTGTTTGTCTTAACAATTATACCTTGAGCTAGAGCTAACAGTTTCTTTGACACATTCAATCATATTCACGTATTAATTAATATTATTATAAAATATAATAATATAACATAATAATATTAACCATAGAGTGATATTAACACTTAGTCAACCGCGCGCGCCACAGCGAGCTATACTTTTCTACCGCGCCCGGACAAGCCATTTTATAAGCTGTATACCGCGCAATTTTCCAAGTATCGGTGACCAATATTCTCTACTTAAAAAACAAAAAGTCTAAAAATTATTTAAATGGTTAATTATATTTTGCGGTAATGATTTTATTTAACGACCTCACATATTGTTTGCACAAAACATCAAATTAAATGTATATATTAAAAGTATAAAAAAATATAGGAAAAATTAAAAACACTAAAGATGACTAAAGGATAAATAACACGATTTGAACGTGAAATTAAAAATTCATAATGCATTTTAGTATTTTTTTACAGTGTAGTATTATTCCATTATAACTTTATTTGGTCATAACTGATAATGCAACTTTTTAATTAATTTTAACACCACTAAATTGATGCATTTTATTATATACTGTATATTATATAAACGCAGAAAAAGTGGCGCAATTAATTGGGAACAATTCCATGTAAACAATAACAACAGCTGACAATAACAACAAAAAAAAGAAAGCGTGTTGCTAAAGTCAAAAAGGGAAATCTCTCCGTTCGGTTACGCAGCGATGTTCTTCACAGAGGGGAGGAGGAGATCTCCCCATTCGGTTGGCTAAGTGTTAAAATTAAAAAGTCAACAAAGTGTACTTATCCCTTTTCTCGTGTTATTGTTTATATTAAGAAGAACCGGTACATGATGTACTTTTATGAAAATATCACTACCGGTTTGATACTTGTGTTCGGGGATTCGAGTGGCCGTCCTTTTATGACTCCGACAGCACATCTGCCTTTTTTGCGAAAGTCCGAATTTCCTACCTCCCAAGTTGTAAATCTTACGATGCGGACTTCATTAAGAGGCTAATAAACACCCTAACTGCCCGATGGGTCAGTTCTAAAGTAAACATCTGGTCTCAGACAAAAATACCAGAGGATATGTGCTCACGAGAGTACGCAATTACAAGATTTGAAGTAATAGATTTCCATCCCATAAAAACCGTGCTAGAAAAAAAAACCCGGGGACAGAATATTAGTGTATAAGGACCAGGCGAAGCTTCTTAAGGCAGTCTTATAACAGTCTTCATCAGAGCGTCATACTCTTCGTATTACTCAACAGTGCAGCTAAATTAACTGAACATAACATTATTCTGTATCTTGCTAGTGATTCTCTTCGTGTATACTAAAAAGCGCAAATAAATCTACTACTCCGCATCTTTAATTTGCCACCACCTTGAGCGTTAATCTCGTTCAAGGTTGCGATATCAAATCAATCAGTTGCAACCTGACTGATCGCCACCTATTCGAGAAATCGCAACAACTTGTATTAAAGTGTCAATATGCAATTGATATTACATGAAAATATTGATACAAATACTACAGTAACAAAAGATCGATTGTATTTATCAAATACAATACATAACTACATACATATAACCTAAATACATAACTATTCTGTAGAAAACGTACAAATTATTATTAGTTAGCAGTATTTAATGCAATATTATTACATAATTAATAAAAAATTAAGCTTTATATGTTAATGTTTATGATTTATCAATATTAATATTTGTGTGTATAAATTTACTTGAAAAATTCGGTTCTTCGATAACTATTCGATTACTTCGATACTTTCACTAACAATGGGTATTTACTCACGAAATTATGTATTATATTATTATGTTATTATATTTTACAAGATGTTGTGTATCAGTGTATTAATGTATTATATCATACAAAACATTTTGAAAGTTCATTACCACTGCAATGAGGCACGACTATCACGATAATATTGGTACAATTTGAGACGGATCCGAAGGTATGTACACAAGTTACAAAATATTTATTACAAACATACATTCTGCAAAGATAATCAAAATATTTGAAAAATCAATTACTAATTATATTAGTGAGCTACGATATTTATAATGGGACCATCCTTAACATTAATTATTTGTTTAAGACCATTATTCGCGAAGTATACCAGTTTTTTAATTAAATGTTCATTTGCAATAAGTCTTGGAACTTCTACACACATTTTCGGACTTGTTTCAAATTTTACGATCACGACTAATCACGATAATCATGTGTTATCACAATGCTAACAAAATTGTAACAAATTTCGTATAACGCACATAATACGTAAATGCCCGAATACTTTCATGAATTGTAGGTACCAAATTGTTTGAATATCATTAATACGTGCCGTATCAGTCCCATCGCTATCGCTATCGAACCCTATCGTGAGAGGATCCATCCGCAATGCGGAGCGTTCCTCGCCGCGTGGAAGCAAGAAAGTCTATTATTGGTTAATTAATCACGACGAGTTGAGCACCTGCCCTCGTCTCGTGAGCCTGTTATTAACCACCATTACTTGGCTATGCCCGTTTGCTAAAGCTGTCCGCGACCTTTGACCACTTCTAGAAAGCCAGGCTTTCAAGTGGAAGATTCACGCTTCTCGTTTTTGTTCGACGGAACGGGACGGGACAATTTCACGTTGAAAGAGTGAACTTGAAGAGATTCGGACAAGAGGTCAATCAAAGCCACCGATTCCATAACGGGGAAGCTATTTGTTTTTGATGGACGTTACATTACGTTAAGGTATAGCTCGAGTATCCCGCGGGAGTAACGACCCCTTCCTCAAACATTTTCTGTTTACGATGCATTAGTTCGCGCGTTGAAGATAAATCGTGGCGAAACGTCACACCCTAATACGTGAAGTGCAATGTGAGTTCGACTGCGCCGTCGCGTTTTATTGGATATTCGTAGGTTAGAGGTAAAGATTAGAAGTGTACACTATTGCACTGTATGATTTTGTATATTTTCTAGGTTTATAAAAGATTAAGAATTTATATTTTAATTACTGTCTCTAACGTATATGTATATTATATATTGTACGTACAACTCTGTGCATAAGTGGAACAATTATGAAATCTCGTCTTCGGTAAATCCAAAAAATCATTGGGAAGTCATCAAAATCATTAAGGTTGACTATTTCATTTCAAACAATAGATTGTGAAGGTCTCATACATACATACATATAATAATAATATACAATACAGGGTGTCCCATTTTAATTTCCCCAGGCAAACATCTCTATAGATATGAGAAGCATGAGAAAACGTATGAGCACCTTGTATATACAGTTATTTTAATATTCGAACATTATTTAAAACAGAATAACTTTTTTAAAATTGTCTCAAACGACTTAAGTTTTTCTTTTTTTGAGAAGTTAAGAGGATTAGTTTATGAAATGATGCGTAAAAAACTTTTTGAAAAAATGCAATTGATCGGAATCGTGAAGAAAATAGTATAATTTTCTCAAAATTATTCTGTAGCGTAGACTACAAACTATAGATATGAGTCGGACATTGTTATGTGGGGATATAACTAAGAGAGTGAAACATCCATAGGTAAACGTGATCATATTTATGTCTTAATAAATATATAATAATTAATCTATAACAAATAATTTTTACATATTAAGCTGATACACCTTTCTAATAATTATTGTCTCTCACGTTTTCAAATTATTAATTATATCAAGTTCCAAAGTAAAACCAAATTCGCATGCTCATTTCTATTGGTGCATGATAAAACTTTGTCAATACTATTAACATCTAGAAACATCTATTAATAAACAAAAATCACAAGAAACATATTTGAAGAAAATTTTTAAGAGAGAGTGGGATTACTCGTTAACCTCTATATTTGTTCGACTCGTTCCACATAACTATTTCAATTAACCACCCACATGTATTTATACAGATTAAACGTAAATTAAAAATTCAATACTAAATTTCTACATGTGCGTAAACATTATATAATAACAGAAATTATATAGCGACAAAGCTAACTGTTGTTCCCAAGATAAAAGATTTTTATCTTTTCATGCCAAACTCGTTGAACGGGTTGATTGTCCGCTATTCGAAATATATAAATAATGAAGTCTTTAAACTTTTTACGATGTTCAGGACGTAAAAGAGGAATGAACCCATTGAAGATCATTACACAAATTGACAATTAGATGTGAGACGCTGTTTGCCGTTTCAATCATCGGGGATCGTTTCGTTCAATTATTACGAGTTCCAAGTACATATCGAGCCGATGGTACTCGTCGGTTCCAAGAGCGCTCTTATCATGTTTGGTAGTGTGAAATCGGTTAAACTAGGCTAGGTCGAACTGAACTGCTCGTGTCGATTGAATTGAACGAAGTGCAAGTTTGTCAATATGTATCGTGTATAAAACCAGACATACGTTATCGTTCTTTCTCTCACGATGGAAACTCTTTAAGTACATATTCCTATCTTTCCTTGGCACGCCTTTACTGGTTTGTAGAACTCGTTGACTTGATAACGCGAATATGCCCTTTGGCGGAGAGATAACTAATACTTTATGATATGTTAGTAATTATAATTTAATTCTTCTCTATATTTTATCACTTACATATTATACAAGATGGAATTCGTATCAAATGTTCCCTTCATTAAAATATTAGTATTGATTACGCACATTTATGTATTTTGTAAATAAACTGCAAATTTTTATGCACATATAAGAAACTTAAAAAATGCATAGAAGTATGCAAGAATATATTAAAGATACGAAGTATAATATTAATAGTCACGGTAAACTTCAAATTAGCTTTAGCCTTTCTCTTTTATTAGCTTTTTGATCTGTATTTACCATGGTTGCAATTAGAAACTGTAGTTATTATTAACAAAGGATATTATGATATCAAGCTCAATTTTATCTAATAAGCATGTTTCTGCAGATAGTTACATATTATCGTTTGTGCTGAATCTGACAAGTCCAGCACATTTTCTAGAGTAATCACACACTTGACAATATGACATATATGACAATCGATTCCAAGTTGTTCACACTATTGCACAGCTACGCTTGTCAAAATAGAAAGAAATAACGAGACCCTATCAGAGGGAAAATTTATTTGTTAGAAGAGATTTGAAAAATACGAAATTATATTGTTTCTTACGTTACACTTTTTTACAATGTGTGTAAATTTGTATGAATGTGCAAGATGTTTGATAAGAACAATAAATATATATGAGACGAAGAGTAAATGATCAATATCACGATTAAAAAAAATTCTATAAATAAAATGAAAATGTGTTTTACAATTAGTTTAATGTACCTTCAACTTTTGACGTTAATGTTACTAGTAACAATAAGTTAATGTTAAGTTTACGTAATACGAATTTAATTAAATTTGTGTTGTGAGGGAGAATTTAAAATCGTTTAACCACTTCGCAACTGTCGCAACATCAATCACATCTCAACCTACATCAGTGATAATACATCGACCCCCGACCTTCGGACACTTTTGGACACATCACCACCTTATCATCATAGCATACACCAAGGCTGTGACGCACCTCAGTCCACATCAGAGATAGGATATGGACCCCCGACCTTCGGACACTTTTCTACATCATAACCTACACCTAGCTCCTCAACATCCTAAAACCAAAACGTATATAAACCGAGACTTTACCCAGCTCGGGCAGTACTTGTTCTCGTTCTAGTTGCTTTTCTTGTACAACACCCCTTTCTCCGTTCAACGTTATTCTACTTATCCATTTTACGTGACACAACCATGGACAAGATGTCTCATGACACGATATTCTTCGTACTACGCCATTTAGATACTTATATGTACTTATGTGTTACTTGTACAGTACAATAAAAATAAATAAAATTGTTCTGAACAACAATATGCCTTTCATTCGCTATGAGGTATCGTGGATCGATATTTACGCAAGTTACAACTCTCGTCCTAATAAACAAATATGCGAGATATCTCGTCCGTAGCGTAGCATAATACGAGATAACTCGTCCGTGGCTGCCCACTAGAGAATGAAGTGTAATCGTAAATTTAATTGAAGCTCCTTTCAAATAATTTAGGAAACGAAATTGAAACTATCTGAGACCGAGTGGCGGTTATATGTTTAAAAAAAGGTTATCCAGGATATTGATCTTGACAGGATATTTCATGATCATTGATATCGGCGAGGTTTACCGTATATACATATATGTAATTACGATAATTTTTTTTTAAATTTCTGTACCTTGACAATTTCTCCGTCTTACATCAAAAGTGAAAAATTATTCACTCCAAAACATATTTTACTATAATAAAATTATAATAAACGCATATGTGAGATAATTTTACGCTGGAAGGATTAGAGAACATCGGATTTACGAACAGCGAAGGAGAGACGCAATTAGCTGTGACATCCGTACGCTGTCCGCGATAAATATCCAACCCATGACCCAGTAAATCATTTCTAAGCGACTTTTAAGAGTTTCCTGCTAGCTTAGTCCGATGCTGGCCAGTTCCGAGTATGCTGAGAAATCGTTTCATTGTGCCGGATTGACATTGTTTTACGGTCGAGGCGCGCAATAACTTATGTGTACGCGAACGCGACTTTGCAGCCTGACGGAGAACATCTAAAGGATCTCGGAGTTCGTTATGGAACGACTTTAGAGGGAAGGGACGATTGCGTTGCACTCGTCGACCTTATCGAGGCATCCTCGATTACCATTACCTACAACACGAAACACAATATCTCGTTTATTGGACAGATCCTCGTGCTCTCGCGTACCCCGCCTTTCCCGTACAACTTTTTTACGGCACTGTCCAATTAGATCCATTAATCCTCTCGAGATAGTAGCAAACGGTAAATGCGGAACATATCCCGACAATTTTGATTCTTATAGCTACAAAAAGCTTTAACTTCTTGCAGTCCTATATCGAGCTGAACTCGACGATTGATTTCATTTGGCTTTTTCCAAAGCTTTATTGTGATATATAAAGTATATCCTCTTTTACTGTGCGTTAACTTAATAAAAATATTGAATATTGATTACAAAAATATAAAAATACATTTGAATCCTGAACAAGTTTTGAAACTGTATCTTATTGGCAGTGGATTAACACGTTGACTGGTTGCGATGGTGGTGTCACTACCGGCATACTTCAAATCCGATGGACTGACGATAGAGATAAAGGTGTGGCGGCACTCGGCAACAATGTATATCGCTGAAGTGCCTAATGAGCCATCAACATCCCAACGGTCCTTCCACCGAAGGTTCTGAACATCCCAACGGTCCTTCCATCGAAGGTTCTAGAAGAAAGAGCACGTGGCAACGGTCGCGGACGCCTAGCAAATGCATGGACGGTGGGGATGTTGAGGGATGACAAAAGAAAGTAATCGGATCCGATCGAAAGTCAAATCATAAGAGTCTCAGTCTTAGAAAGTCACGCCTAGAGTTTGGAAGTAGATTGTAAAGTGTATTGATGTTAGAAAAAAATAAAGTTTTCTTTTTTTATTTTTCACCTCAAATTCCTTTTTTATTTTGATATTTTACGTGACAACTGCCACGCGTGTTTTCAAAGAAATCTCCGTCAGGCCACGCGTACCAAGCGTTCTCTGCTAGGTGCTCCCATCGATATTTTAGTAACGCGAGTTGCTCAAGATGTGGCCTCAAGAATGATCTTTCGTTTCATTTGTTCGCAACATTAAAACCACTAGCTGTTGTTGAATATAACGAAGGAAAGTGTGGTATAGATTATTCCGACCAAATGGTTTCTTATGCCACTACAATTAGAAAAGGAATCAAATGGTACAGGAAACTTGGCATTCGATTCTTTCTGGCAATTTCTGTTGTAAACGCTTTGACGGTTTGCAAAATTGCAACAAGAAAAAATATAAATATTAGAATATTTAGACAATTATTAGTTGCAAAATTATTAAGGTTGTCTGAAAATACAAAAAATCCTTGTCTTCGACGGAGTCGGCATAATATCGCCGTTCGGAAAAATGATTCCGGAAGAAGAATTAGACGCGCATGCAAACTATGTTATGCAAATAAAAGACGTCGAATGGACCGAACAAAGGCACGAAAGAATTTGAAGAAAACAACAACTTATTGTTCAAATTGTCCCGACCAACCTCAACTATGTATAGAATGCTTTAAAGTTTTGCATTCTAAATAATTTTTTTAATAAACCATTTTCGTACTTTTATTTTATAACGATTCAACTATTATTACAATTAATTATTAATTAACAATTTATTATTATGGAATATCTTTTCAAATACCTACGACGATCTTTCGTAAGTAGTCAAATAAACGACACCCGAATATGGGTTACGTGGCCTGACCAGAAACTTTGCTGACACCCGAATACGGATGTCGTGGCGGTCAACGTGTTAAGTTGGGCTTAAATTCCGCTTAAACCAAAAAGAATTAAGATCTTTTAGATATGAATAGTGTCTCTCAATAATTTTATGTTATCAAAAGGAAATAGGAACAAACAGTGTGTTACGCCACGAGGCTTACCACAGGCTGTATTTTCTAACTGTCGCTCGCGGTCCTACAACGTCGCAGGCAGACCGTCTTATCTGCCCGCCAGATCATATACAATGTATCGACGAGAGCATAGTTGTCGCCAAGGAGCGAGCTCTAGAAACGTCGATTTTTGACCGTTACGTTTTTCACGCAAGAAGAGGCATACGTGATCATAGGCGCGAGCGGTGGCGTGACCCGACCATAATGGGGGTCGTCTTCCAAATGAGACAAAGGAATAATCGAAGGGCGATCAGTTCCTTCCGACGAGTCAAACGTGACATTTCGACAAATCTGACGAGCAAACGAATTTATCTAGAGATATCGTAAAGTCGAGTCAAATTTCTGTAACATATTATTCATCATCATATTATTGGAAAATATATCATTCTATGTTAACCTGTTAATACAGTGTTACATTCATTAAACCACCTCTGTTATCTTAACCGAAACAGAGGAACGACTATTTCGCGGCGTCGATTAACATAATCGTAGCGAGAATTTACGCCCTTCGCTGACGCGTTTTCCTAGCAACGCGTCTGTCCGCGAACAATCGTAACAAGTGAATTCAGAAAATATTTGAGTTGCAAGTTTCAATGATTTTGGATGTGAATATTATTTTCCAATAATTTTTGTTTGGTAGTTTAGTTTATGGGAAAGATTAGAGCATGTTGATACATTTTTTAGTTTTTAATTTTCGTCAGTTTTATTTGAATTAATTAATTAAAAATACGCTAAAATATATTTTACTTTCTCTCTTCATATATATATTACAAGTAAAAATTTCAAAACACATAATACATATTTATTTCATCACTCAAAACGTATCAATTTATCTTATTACGGTGCAAGGTGACATTCTTCGATTCTTTACAAATATTTCCTCAGTCGAAATATATTATTTTAATAACAAATATTCCTATATAGTATAATTTTATAATGATATTTGTGTATCAACCTGTTCGTTAATTTAACTTTATAGTATTTCTTAATATCCGTTGTAAATACTAATTTAATGGCAAAATAAAGTAGTTATTATAGTTAGACATACTAATATTGCGTTTGCACGATGATAATATCATTTGAAACTTTTTGCTTCAAGGAAAAATTAAGCTAATCAATATCTTCATGGAAGATAAATGTAAGGCAAATAAACCTTTCTCTCTATGACACACTTTATATCTAAAATGCATTATTCATCTCAACAGTCACCTAAAACATAGTAATTAAGACGATAAAATGTACATCCTACTTATATTTCACTCAATTTTCATGTCAAATGATCTACATATGTATGTATACAGCAATCGACAATAAGATGATTCTACATGAAAAGACAAGTCGAAAATACATATATGCAGGTGATTGTGTAAGTGGCCTAAGTCAAGAATCTAAAAGAAAAATGGGTTTATCGTTTATTTTGCGCTGCGTCTATTTACATTACAATAATCTGAATCCATCTTTGCAAAATACTATAAATTAAACCGTAGAATTAAGTTGATTGTTGCGTCATTAAACAAAATTCAGTTCACGCGTCAAACACAAAACAGTAAATATCTCGAAACGAAAAACGTATGACGCGCACCATTTTCGTAATCACCAGCACATATATTCAGAATACAACTTTTTCATATGTCACTTCTTTTTTTAGAAAACCGAGTTTAAAAATGTGTCAAGTCCGGTATGCATAAACTTGAATAATTACCGACTAGAAACATATGAACACTCAGCAAGAGGTAATAAAAATTTTAATTTCCGTTTAAGACCTCCTTTTCAAGAAGATAGTTTAAACATGCATATATAATGTACTCGCACCTAATTTGTAATTTTTTCGAAAACAAAATTTTTACAAAAACATATTTCTACATTTTTTACCTATTTTCGATAATTTGGCCCTATTCAATCCGGAATTAGCGAAGTTTAAATACATTTAACAAATTTTCTCGAAAATGAAATATTATTATTATTATTATATATATATATATAATGCCGATTATGCAACAGCTGGGATATCCTGTATACTGCACAATGTAGCGCATAGTACGAACGATATTTATTAAATATTTTTTTCAAAGTATACAGTCCTTTTCATTCCGTCTAATTTTTATTTCATAAAAAATCACTCAAAAGAATTGTTATTATGCTTGTATTCAATGTGAGGTATCCTACTGTCATAAGAATGTCACAGATTCAATTTCGCGAACAGAAACAATCCGAGACGCTGAAAGAAAAAACCGATTCGAAACTAACTTAAATTGCAACGGAGCACGTTTATGCATTCCGATTCCTTCGGCTGTTGAAGCTCCGATACTACAGAAACAACAACCAGTTTATAGTAAGTGAAGATTTTGCGGACTTAAATAACTTATTGGAACACTTTGTTTTCGCATCGATCTTCAAACATTTCTATGGTTTCTTATCCGAGTATCTATTTCGCGAATAATAAACTCTTATTTAGCATGTAGTTAATTATATTAAAGATTGAAGTTTCGAAAATATTTATGATACATTCTACAATGCTTTAAATTCATTTATGTTTGATGAATGTGTAAAATTGGAAAATATAACATGGAGAGATAGTAATAAATTTGTAAAATTATAAAACATTAATATTTTCTTTACAATTAATCATATGTATAAGCTTTATATTATATTTCTATTTAAATCGGGCATATTTAAAACCATTACAAAACAAATTTCCCCACTTTTAGTAATTTAACGAATTATAAAACTGAAATATCTTATTCGTTATAAACGATAAACAGTAAGAATGGTAGATCTACCAGAACGATCGACCCGTTAAGTTGCTCGCAAAGTACACCGTCAATCAATGGAACGGTACTATTACTAATGACGATAAGATGCTTAGCGACGAGACGCTAACGCCTCCGAATTGCCGATTTTTCTACAGAGGCAGCCTCCGACCGACAAACAACACATCTTCCAACGAAACAGAGAAATCACTGAGATACACTCGTACCTCAATTTATGCAGAGTATCCGTTCCACGTGGATTCGTTTCACGCGAATGAAAATCGCATAAAGAATGTCTGTCAGTACAAAAGAAAAAATATGTACGTAGATGATGACTAGCACCACGTAATGTACTTTTATCCTTATCTCACACAGCATTGACGCGTTTCAACATCACCGAATAAGTTACTGTATACACTTGTTACTTTTAAAATTCCTAGAAAAATATATTTTCTGGTCGCGTAAATTAAAATCGCATAAAAAAAGTACCGCGTAAATTGAGAGACGGTCGTACGCGGTCGTTTGAAACGTTAGCTTCGCCACTGTTCGATCGATTGTTCTCCTACTTTGTATTGTTCATGTGGTTCAAGGGTTTCAGGCCGACTCATCGACCAACTGACTTTTAGAACTCACGAATCAAACAGCCATCTCCCCAACCCGAAGACACATAAAGAGCAGTAATATTTCTGTTCGAACACGTATTATCATGAAACTATCGTAACCTCCGTATATGCTTACAGAAGTGCAAGAAGAATTGCATTAAGATGTTAAAGCTACTTTAAATCGCCAAAAATTGTCGCTATCATATAAGATCATTTTAATTAACGATGTATGTGCTTTCTGCTCTATTGTGCTTTGCAAATAGATTAGGCTGTTGTTATAGTGAACGCGAATTCGCGCAAACTATCGCTCTGATAACTGAAAGATCTGAAGACCATAATTCGTGCATTAATAAGAATCTATGTATGTATGTAAGCACATATTTGATTACTTTAACATATTGAGTTTGTCAGAACGCCAGTTCGAGAAAATTCGCTGTAACTACAAGTTTATAGTAACCTTAAGTAATTTAATAAAGAAGTTCCGAAATGTATATTTTTACATTCTAGATACTATTTAATGAAAAAATCCGTTATTTCTGCTGCGTTATGTAAGAAGTCTATAATATACATATTACAGCAACAAACAATTTTATCACAAAACATTCATGATAATCGTTTTTCCTCTACATTGCTATCACTGAATGATATAATTATAAACAATATTTATCCATATCTCTTATACACTTGTCCATTCGATCTAACGTAAATAACGCTTCTATGATATTCCTCAAAATGTAATACTGAAAGGCGAATGAATTTACATGTTACGCAACCTAATATTAACCTTACGAAAAATTCAGCATAAACACAGAATTTAATAATCTTTTTATTGCCACGATTTTTTTGCATTTCTATACAAAAATGCATATTTTCAACTGTTTAAAAACAATAAACTTTAATAATTGCAGTAAATATGTAATAACATTTAAGATGTGAAAATAGCATTTATCGATTCCCACTTATTATGTTACGTTGTGGAGGGATTAAATTAATGAAACGACGATTGAATATGTCCTTTGCTGTGCTGTAATAGAAGATGTTCATTGACTGTATGTAAAGTAATTTACTATTTCTCTATAATAATTATATAAGTACATAATATTATGACAATAATATGATCATGAAACAAATAATGGTAATATTGTGCAGTGATAAAATGACAACTGTGTTGAATACATTCAGAACTTAATTCATACTGTTTTAAGACCTAACTCCGATTTTCTTTTACAGAATATGTGCAGCAATATGAACCTCACAGTATTTCATGGTATAAATAAATAGGTATGCATAAATTTAAGAAGAAAATGATGTACATGGAAAGAAGATGATGGTAGGGAATCTACCGTGATGTGAATATTACTCGATTATTCGTTGCACAGCTACTTGTTGCGCAATAATACGACGTAAATTAGATATAATGAGTACATTCTATTCAACAAGTTATCTAGATTCATGCACTTTCTCTTCCTATCTCAGGCATAGTTGTCGATGTTTTATACTCAACCCATGTCATATTCGGCGTAAAGTAATTAGTTTTTTAGAAAAATGTAACATGAATGATTTTTTCACTTTGTTTTAACAAATTATTAAATTTTCTCTCCTCTGTTATATTTGGAAATTAAAGTTTTTTATGCTAAAGATCAAGAATTAAACGAAAATACAAAGAATTATAGTATATATAATTTTCTATCCATTACTTTAGAGAGTAAATACGAATTATAGCAAAGAATGTCTGCCGTGTGACTTCAAATTTTTGATTGCAATTTATATAAATACAGTTGTATGTTTAATTAAATAAAACATATGCAATCTATTAAATGATAAACTGGCTTTACATATCTCAAAATATTTACAAAATATTTACAACACAAGCAGTTGCAATCAAATCACACCTCCTTTGACTTTTAAAGAAATTAAACTTCGAATTTATTATACTTTTAATAATATCTCAAGAAATAAAATTAATCAAGACAACAAATATCTTAAAAGAAGTTTCTTATCCTTAGAGAATTACTATTCATCCACAGTTTATCTTTAGAAAATAATTTAGAAAATAGCAATAAAAATGAATAAATAAAGAAAAATTAAACGAACGCTGTTCCATTATCCCACTTACTCATTACTGCTCTTACTTTCAGAAAAGAAAAAAGAAAAAGAACTTCTTTCGAGAACACCAAGATCGCCATTCATCGCCTTATCACAAGTTTCCAGTTCCATCTGGGGAGATCATTCGCAAACTCCACATAAACGCACTGATTGCTTTCATCGTTCGATCCCTGTAATTAGAATACTATCGCATTTCGAGGATTCGTAAGATTGCAAGACACAAGAAAATTATTCAGTTCTAACTGTTCGATCGTTTCCGATATCGAAACGCAACCGTGCCTCTTCTCGTTGTGATTCTTTTCTTCGTGATTAGGCGCTATTGAAGAAAACTCAAAAAGCATGAACCTTTTCATGAAATGAAATCCATCTTTCATCTGGGGTACAACTTCAAAGAAACAAGCCTAATTATAATTATAGTTTGATGCTTGGAAAACAAACTTTGAAAGCCTTTAAACCAAGATTATTAGGCAGACATCGTCGCTTATAGTTTAGAAATGACTTGCTCCTTAATTCTGTACTGTATCTTATTTTGGATCTTTCCAATTTTAATTTCAATTTGGTTATCGAATAAGATGAAAAACTGAAATATCTCATTATGTATTATTGACATATATGATTATATTTTCCAGAGATAGAAAATTCTGATTTTATTTTGTATCGAATAATAGTATTTCAATGCTATTATCAATACATTTACATCTTGGCGTTTCAAAAAGCCGAATGCTACTCAGACTAAAAATTTTTTTTTAATAAAATTTTAAGGAGAAAATATTAAGTAATAATCTAAGGCGCGTATTTTTATAAAATCCAAAATATTACATTTTTTCATTATAGGTACATTTACATATATTAATTTTAATGTCCGTGTGAAGTACTACTGAATTTTCATAATCAACCTATATTAAAGGCTGTATATAAAAATTTAATTAAGAACACCAAATGTATGGATACTAAAAGTTAGTTAAGGATACATAAAAATATTTATAAAGTCGCGGAACGTAATATGGTACTGCACAAAACCTTTCTCAATTATACATAAGCTTTGCAACATATTTTAAAGTCATCGAAGGGAGGTTTTCATCAAATTAAACAACATGGTAATGTTTCTCTAACTTTTTCCAATTTCCACAGAAAACCACCTGTGTCACGCTTTTCATGAGAATCTATTAACTTGTATATAATGAAACGTAGCATTTGCTTGATAAGTATAATAAATTGTGTCATTTTTCAAAATATGTGTCTAAGTTCAATTATTATCAAGTTTAAAGCATGAACTTAAACTTCTATGAATGGATGTATATTATATAAAAGCTACGCGTATTAATTTCATAACCCATCAATTCCATTCTCGACTGAAAGCATCTCATTCGGTTGCATTAACGTATCGTGAATTTCGACTGGCAGCTTATTTAATGTAAATTAATAATCCGCGAAGTATCATGCTATATCACCTAGCAGGCTGCTCCAAGATCCGCAACACCATCGACGGAGGGCACACGTTATATTAGCAGCGCAGCACGGTAATTACGCAAAACGTGTGTAGCTTCGTTGAACACGATCGTGTTACCATCATAGAAACACCTGAAACCGTATAACGCAAACATAACGACTACATAATTACGACATATCCTTATGTAATGTCGTAGATACACATTCATTGCCTCGTGTCGGTGGCGTTCACTCACGTTTACATCTTTTGGAGATGATTGAACGCGTTTTTCCACAATTAAGTTTATAAACTGCTCCGTATGGAATGTTGAATGAAGTTTGTGTCGAACGAGTTTTATATTCCCAGTCACCACGTTCACGATCAGCGGCGTCAGTTTCTTAAGAACTTTCTATTTCCGTTTCATCCGAGCGTGGCGTTTAATTTCTTCCCGTTACGTCAAGCTAACCGAGTCTTCGCGGATCCTCATTTTCCAGACATTCGATAGACTGGTAAGCCGATCCCTATTATGACTCGTACATCGGTAAAGTGTGAAAGAACTGGACATTGATGTGTAATTAAAAGTATTAATCCGAAACCCCTAACGTAACTAAACTTGATTTTGAATTGAGATTTGATAATAAAAGAAGTAAAGCTACAAATTCGTTATTATTGGAAATTTATTATGCACCTACTGACTTTTCTGAGAACAAATTTGTAATGATTATAGGTATTAAAAAGATGACGAAGATTCGATAAATAAATTATAAAATGAAATAACGTACAATAAGGTTCATTAATTCATATAATAAAACGTCATCGTCTGGAATCATAGAATAATGATTTTCAATCGTGATTTTCAATTGTTCCGTGGCACACTGGTATGAGATATTCTGCATTTGGATAAAAGGGATTTAAAAATATTTATTATCTAAATTACAATGACAATGTATAATTTGTTTTAAATGCTTACATAATTGTGTCCATGTAGTCACTAAACAATCGAGCTTAAATAGTCTTCCAATATCGAACATCGTGCTACAATAAATCATTAGAAGATGCAAAGAATATAGAACGATACACGCAACTTTATGCTAATTCGAAACCGACAAACAAGCTGAACGACATATTTATACCAGCCTCTTTTTCCCTTCTAAACACCATGTTCTTTTGGTAGACATAAATCACGATTTCACCAGGCCTTACAATATCTCTTGCGAGGATGCCTACCTATGCGAAAGTTCAAGGTTGCCGATGCTTTCCAGAGCCGGCATAGGATAACTGTATGAACGTTAGGACATTATTGTATACGTACAGTCATTTGCTTTCGTTATTAACTATTCCTCTGTGAATCACATTTGAATATCGTTGGCGAATACTACGATATTTATATATTCATCGAATATTTAAAATTTAATTGGTATGAACGAAGACTGCAATTAACACAATTAAATGGTATAAGTAACAAATGGTAAATATCAGAAGTAGGAAAATTCAAAATCGATATACGAAGTTTAAAATATCAAAAAACCATTTAGCCATTTTGAATGCTTCAAGAACAAATCACGAGATCTTGATGTAATATAGCAGTCATTTAAAGCAAACTTCCCAGCATATGTATGAACAGTTACTCTTTTATTGAACTAATCAACAATCGTTATGGAGTAGGCTGACGTAATACGTGAATATTACATCGATAACGGCCGAGCGAATAGATCAACGAATCTATATCCACTTTATTGCCTTTTAAGCTTTTATTTATTCCTTTTTACGTTTTAGAAAAATTCTGTAACTTTTAACAAAATATTATAAAATGTATTATTAGATCTAAATATCGTTGTCGGATGAAGTATGTGAATGAAAATTTACAATTATTAAAATAATACGAGATTTCGTAAACGAGATTGTTTTAACATAATAACCTATTCTTACAGTTTTTACAGTCTTCTTACAGTTTTACAGTTCTTATAAGATTATAGAACTATGAAAGGATTACAAAATAGTTGGTTAATAAGATAAATCGTTTGTTAAGTGAGAAAGAATATGCCAAATAAAAGAAACAATATATATCTCGCAATTGATCTCTTTTCTCTAAATAGAATTTATGTTCTAATTGTACCATTCTTCACGGTGGAAAGATCGATCTTTTAAAAATGGATCGTAAATGATTTCGATATCAGTCAAATTCATTGTTATGTACTCTTATAAAATATCTATCGACAGTATGTAGTATAAGGAACACCAAATCACACTATACATATTATAGAGATCTTACGACGAACCTAGTTTATTAAATATAATATAAAGATCTCTCGCGATAAAAGTATAAGAATAAATATTCTAATATGAAATAGTTGAAGAAGAGAATAAGCTGATAGATTTGCTTAGACATATTTTCCAGCTATGGCCTTTATATTCGAAGTTAGCAAGTATCTGCTGACTTATAGGCTAGGCTGTTTATCGGCCGCACAAACTCTTCCAAGAAAGTACATTCAAACGTTCCAATCATTCCGACTATTCCAATTAAAAAAAATTACCTATTCAAGAACAACAAAGCACGCGAAATACGTAGTACCACGCCATATTGAAATTATGACGTGGCGATATATCAAGATTTAATTAACAAGTTAGACGTAATTGTCAACAGCTGAAGGCAGCGTGCGTTCCTTGCCTCGCGTCAAAGTCGAAACAAGTAACGATAAACTGTCGCGATCATGAATCGCAACGCGATGTTCAATTAAAACGATCACGTTCGCGAGGAAAGATATATAGCGTGGTTATCTCGGTGCGCAGCAGTGAGTCCATCGACGGACCTACACGACTGATTTGAAGAGCCCTATAAACGCGCGTTCTCTTGGATAACAAGATATCGCGATGCGTTTGTCTACCCATCTTTTGTCTCTTTTTCAAGAGAGTTACATTTTTCCGAGTCCGTGAGCATTTAAAGGGTATAAGAGAGTGGCCTTTGGAGAAGAGAGGCCGTAGGGCGAGAAGAGACGGTGGTGTGGTATCTATCTGACGAGTCAGCTGTCCGCTTAGGCAGCCCGCGCCTCTGTTCTAGCGAACGTCTCTGGAAAGACGTATCCAGAGAGACCTGTAGGACTCGACTCGAGCGATCCCTCGGGGTTAGGGGCCCTGACCGTAGGAAGAAGCCTCAGCTGTTTGCCGATGGAAGCCGTAGAACGTTATTTACGCCGCGCCGTCTAGCTCTCGGCCTGTAGGCCTTGCGTACTGCGTTGCAACACAACGAACAGAAACGCCGCCGGCTGTTGCTGAATACAGTCGTGCATGGTAATACGTGGCTGATATGCTCCAACGGTAATATGGTAATACCTAGCGCGATCGAGGGTGTACGCTCTTCCATCGTAGCCAAGCGAGGAATAAAGGGCAGAGAATGGAAAAGGAGAAAAAATATGGACGGAGCGCAGCAACATAAGCCACACGAAGAAGAGAACACGGAAGCAGCAGGAGGAGCGCTCCGTACTTATAACATCTACACTGTAGATCGTATTTCGAGGACAGGACACGCTCGAAACGTGGCGGAACGAAAGCACGTGCTTCCTTGGTTCGATGAGTCTCTTGCGAGCTCAGGAGAGAGAATACCAGTCAGAGAAGGAGCGAATTGCGTGACGACGAAGTCGAGGTTATCGTTCATATTCAGAGAGAAAAATATTGCGTTGGTTGCTTCGTCAGCCGAAACTAGCATAAAGTACGTTTTTGCTACCTTTTCTCCTTAGTTGCATCACAGATACTTGCAAATGTAAATAACGGTTAATTAAAGGTTCCATTCGAGAAAGGGATCTTTAATTAACTGCAAGCCGACATTATTTGGGACATTAATGCTATTAACAAAGTTGTTAAAATATGTACAGATAGTACAAGACACGCTTCGCGAGAAAGCCTCGCGGTTCTGCCTCACAGTGTCTGTACATAGCTGAAACTGCGAGGCATATTTGATCTCGATAAAAAAAACCGACAATCGTTGGCGCGCATCGAGGCAGTCTCGAGGTACTGCCTCACGCTGTCTGTGCATAACTTCGCGTCTCACCGCGAATAGAATTACGAAACCAACCGAGAATCTAAATATCCTTTTCCTTTATGAAATTCTATAATTACGTACAACAGTCGTTGTAACCAGCTGCCATTTTTGTTATTAGGAGAGATCGTGAAAATGGAAAAAAATGTTAAACATCATTAATTGTAAGTGGAAATTGTGAATTTTCGAATATCTAGTATTTCTCCTCCTCCTCTTCTTCTTGCTTGAATTTGCATTTACAAAAAAGATTAAAAGATTCATCCTATTCTTATGATCAAAACCGATAGATAAAACATTGTTTTTGAAGGAAATTACTCTATTTAAAAGAATTATAAATAAATATACTACTATGATAAGACTAGCTTAATAAAAGATGATGTAAAGAAATTTTCAAAATCGTAAAGTTAAAAGGCATTAGGCTTAACTTTTTAATTTATAAAACAATTGTGTAATCAAAACTGTATTTCTTTAATGCTTTCAAATGAGTGTAAAATATCAAAAACAAAACTCAATTTAATCCTATACAAAAATATACTAAATTAATGATCAATCATTAATAATTTATAGAAGTATGATATACAAAATTTTGCATAGAATCTAATATTTGATCATGTAATGTAGCTACAATCGTGTTTTAATTCTAATCTCAATTTTATCTATTGTACTCCTTTCTCTAAAAATCGTCTTTGAAAACGTGTATATATTCATTGATTCACTTTACTTTTGAAAGCTATTCTGTTTCATCTGGAGTCCTTAAAATGCAAAACTACTTCTATCAGTAATTATAAAGCCAAATACGTCGACTAAGGAACAACAATGATGAAATTCGAAGACTTCTAAACAATTTTTCAAAGATACTTAAGAAGTCATTAAGAAAACATTTTCCTGTACAAACACTCAAAGATCGAGGTATAAAATGCAGATTTCTTTACGTTGTATGCTACAAGTTACGTTCATAGCTACCGGTGCAAATCAAAGTGCATCGACGAACAATAGTAGATAAATTTCAGCAACCGGAGGATTTCTTCGTCCCAATTACGTAACAGGAAGCAACCCTGATAATTAGACATTATACCGACTGACGGGACCGAGGTGTCGTTAACGTTCCCCAGGAGCGGTGTTTTATCTGACGGAAGCTCGTTCGTCTTATCCCCGGCAAGAGAGTAGAGCGGCGGCCGAACGGAACAAGGGATTCTTTGTAAGATCGTGGTATGAGCACCAGGTAAATCCTTCGTTCTCCTCAGGTGAAACTCGCTTTCGGCAACGAGATCCGTTTCCCACGGTACGCCAGGTAACCCGGAGCGTTTTCCCCGTAATGTGGGTCTCCACGATACATCCCTTTCTCCCCTCCCCTCGCCTGGCCACTTCACGGTCCCTCTCCCCTCTTTCTTCACTTTTTCTTTCTCCATCCATCCACCTCGACTGCTGTGTTCGACCATCGCCTCTTTTCTTATCTTTCTCCTTGGAGTCGCTTGGCCCGGCCTAAGCGTGAAATCAACGAGTCTCTTTCTTTGCGATTGCACTTCGTAGTCTTCGTCGTAGTCGTCAGCGACGGCAGGTAGGAAGAAAGAAAATTGCCGAGGAAGTGCAACGGTCGATGTAGCGTTGCTGATGTATTCGCAGCGAATGGAATGCTAATACGACGAGCTAATACGACGAGCTAATACGACGGCGCATCACTGCCTTCGATTCTAATGTATACTTGGTAAAAGCGATATTATGAGATTGTAAATTCGGTTATTAATTGAAAATGGAAAAATTTTTCGTTGCATTCGTAGCATAGGAATTATTAGGAAGGGATTATTTGAGTCAAGTAAATTTTAACATTACGAAATTCAGTTTTGAATCTTGCATGGAATAGTCAAATTTGCCATATATTATGAGATACTAATTAGTATTATTAATATGATAACGAAAGAATGAGACAATATCGTGTATTGTAAATACAGCAAGAAAAAATGCCAAAAACTGATAGGGACACTAACTCGAGTCAGTAAGGAGGTATTACAGAAGAATTCATAAAATAAACAGCAAAATAACTTCCACAAATAAAGTAATATGCACGCGCTATTGAATTATGATAATTAAAACTGAACAAACTTTTTGCTTTTGATGAGTAGACGTTATCCTTGTAGAAAACTATGCCGTTGAGCTGTTATTATAAGTATGTACACACTATTCTTCACTGTTTACTATGTCACTAATAATAAATCTACTAGTATAAAGTCTGTTTTCAAAAATAGATAACTTAAAAATTGTTCGTAACAGAATTTGACGAATTATAAGGTAGAACTCATTTCTAACGTTATAACTCATTTCGAATTTGGGCATATTCTGAAAACTCCGATTTTGTACCTCATCGTCGTATTGTTAACGATGATAGAAATGGATGCAAGAAAGGTCATATAGCTGGCTATGTGCTATAATGTGCACGTGGAATGCGTACGGTTCTAATTATGATCAATTGATAATCTTATTTAACGCTCTTTTTACAATCTCATTAATATTGCTTTCACAAAGTGTGCCGGTATAGACGAAGGATACTGAACGAGCTGGCGAGACTTTGGTAGAGGAACCAGGCTCCGTGCACTTTTGGTGCATTGTGCACGACTACCCGCTCTCTTTCTCTCTCTTCCCACTCCCCTTCCTTCCTCTTTCTGTAGCATTTCAACGACTCTGCCTGGGATAATAAAGACACGGCCTTCCGACATGGCTGAACTTTACGTTGAAAAAATGTTCCTTCGACCTGGTATACAGCCAACGTGTACTATCGCGATTTTAGTATCGATTATTTAATATAGATATGAATGGAATATCGTACGTAGGGGTCTATTGTTTGTAATACGATCGACAAAATGTTGATTAGTCGTGATATAGTTCTACATAAAATACATTTATGTAGAAATAAAAATTTTTATTTTTTTTTTAAGAATTCCTTTGAGAATTAATTCTGTGAAATTTATTATTTCCGTTTCATTTAATTATTCTAAAATTCAAAGATACGTTATCTGTGAAGACGAGCAGTCGATTACGCAAAAAGTTCAGATACGACGATCGGTTTGAGTTGTTCGGAAGGGAACGATATCTTACTGCATCTTCTTGGATGCACGTTCAAATGTATACGTTCCATTTGTGTTGAAACGCAAAAATCTGAAGAGTTTATTTGAGATGTTCGTAAGAAAGTTTTAAATGTATTTTTGCCAGTTTCTTTTTTTAAACAAATAACTATGTACAAAATTAGGCAAAATTTTACTTGTTTTCCTCGATCGTCATTAAAAAATTAGTTTGTATACAGCAATAATTAGACTACGTATATTTATGCAAGTTCATATCTGTCTGGATACATCTAAAAGAATAGAACTTAAACAGAGACTTGTTTTATTCGGCAAATATTAAAATGAGTACTGTACTTTAAGTATTTTATATATTATAATATTTAAAAAAATATTATATGTGACAACTTTAAATTCTCCATAAATACAGTGCAATAATAGCAGAAAGCATCGATTGATTGATTGTTCCTAATCATCAATAAATTTGTATTTCTAATATGCAAATCAGGGTTATGCTTGCAATAATGGTCAAGTATTACAAGTACCAAGACTCATATTATTTAATTGAAAAGATGATCCAAACATGATTCCATTCGTAACTATATTTTAAGCTGCCAATCATATTAATGAAAGTACAATTGTCTCGTAACGTGTGATACGTACTCCAAAATTATTACACATTAATTAAATTAATGTACTGCAATTTTAAATTAATTTTTCGAATTTAGAGAAACGAAGCACGTCGAAATAAATTCATTTTCGTTTAATAAATTTATTCAGTGATAAGATATCCTCGTTCATCTCTGTTATGAGAGACATTTAACTCTGATTGATTAAGCAACGGACAAACGGTTAAATACATAATCGTTCAAACTCTTTTTTCTTCCACAAGAGTTCCTTTTTTGCTTTTAAACGAATAAATAATATTTCAAGGCACTATTTAAGGCATGTAAACCTCAAGGTATTGAGAATTTTGCGAAAAGTATAAGCATTTAATGACGTCTAAATATCTTTGGGTACTGAACTATTAGCTCAAAATAAACCAAACTTAGTAGTTAATTCAAAAAACAAGAAACAACGTTAGAACGAATTCTGTATAGTATGAAACTAATAGATAATATAAATACAAAACTTAATTCATTGCAGAAGCAATATTGAAATGTCCTAATACATTGCAGACACGTTATAACTACATATATACGCTATTATTTGGAATATTCTGTTCTAAAAAGTATATTTTTATTCACGTACCTCTATAAATTCTTTTTAATACCACGACCATAAATTCTTTATGTAGATGTGCTAAATGGAATAATCAAAATATTTATCTTATTTATTGTTGTATGAGAAAACTTCTCAGATCAAAGTCATGCTATTTCTAGAAATAAACGTAGTGACGAAGCAACTCTCTCACGAGGTAATTTTTTTACGAGATTTCAAAAAATATTTTTTCAAGCGGAACCCCATATTTTTTAAACGTCGTACATTAACCGATATATTTTTTTATTCTCTATGCAAAAGTATCAAATATAGTTGTATGTGAAAATCCGATTATTAAATCCGATTATTAAAATATAAATCGTTCGTTAGTATTCGTAAAATTGAATCCGTCACTTCTCAACGTTAAAACTCTTTTTCGATAAAGGATATCTATGCATGAAAGTGCAGTCCGAAGCGATCTTTAACTTCAAAGCCATTCGATGCTATACACAGAACGTACGTAGCATAAAGCATCGCTTATCGCTATTTCGAATTGAGCATTCTAATATCTTTCACGATGAATCAACGTCTCGCGCCTGAATGAACCTCAAAACGGTAATTATAAAACCATTTTCAATTTATTCTCGATTTAAGTTCGATAGCTGACTAAATCCTATTTGATTTTAATTTTCAGAATTGACTTTCAATCGCCAATCAAAATATGTCGTAACATCTATATAGATTTTCAGATTGCTTTCAAATTTTAGTAATAGAGTTATGATAGTCATGTTTTGTTACATACATGCGAATGAAATTTTAAGATGTCTTACACATGTAAGATACCCAATATATATATATATAAAAGTTTTCTATGGTGAATGTTGAAATTACATTTGCGAATCACTACATATAGATACTATATCAAATTTGCATTTATATCAAATTACCGCTTGTAAACTTCTCGTTTACTCTAAACCTTTATAAAAAAGAGAAAAGAAATACTCTATTAAAGTCTGACGTGTCTTTGGTAAACTCTACATATTCGTCAGTTTCGTGTGTGATAGTACGTACTTCGAATTGCATGTACTCTCCAGAATAGTATCTACTTTCGATCTATATTCATCATGTTGCGATAGCCGTTCAAATTGCATTTTGACGCATTATTAATATCGTGTGTGTGTATGTGTGTTCGTGCAGACGAATTATTTTTATCTTCTTAACGTTTAAAATTGTGTAGCGAGGTCCGATAAATGTTCAGCTGTAATTTTTACCTATAACTAAACTTCCCGTCTGAACGTCGACGTTTCTGAAATAAAATTTCTCGTGTGTTCGTACATATTGCAAACCACGAGTGTAGTATATACTTTTCACATACGTATTTTCGATCCATCTTCGATCGCAAGTATTTCCACAAATTCCAAGAATCCCTCGACCAGATGCTTCTTACCAACTACGCTGGCATTTCTCATGTCGGACAACGAATCGCTTGTGCTTTCGATCAACGGTTGCATCGATAAGAGAGCGAGCGGAAATGCAGAAGCAAAGGTACGGAGGAGCAAGTGTTACTTACGGACTGGTACTTTCTTCGGGTCGACGATGGCGAGACGTTCTTCGACCTTGTCTAGCTTTTGGCGCAATTTGCTGCTCCTGTCGGCAACGGCGGTCAACTCGGCGGTTAGTTCGGCGAAGATGTCCTCGGCGGTGGTGAGAAGCGACGCGA
>NT_176610.1:585150-603703 GCF_000188095.3 Bombus impatiens | reverse complement strand
TGGTGAGAAGCGACGCGAGTTGCTTCAACGAGGTGGTCAACGCGCCATTCGCCACCGCCTCCAATTCGGCGCCCACCGGCCAACCCTGTGACGTCGATCCCGCCGGCACGTGTCCGCGACACAAAAAACGCGGTTCCACTCTTCGCAGCACGAACGGCATGATTTCTCAAATGAAATCAAGCAATACACATTCACACATAACACTTGAACCGAAAAGTGGAAACACTGCGCCGCGCCGTCTTGAACGCGAGACACCGGTCTACCGTCACAAATTTGCGACGCTTATCGGACCATCATTCCCGCCAGTTATCCAGCCGAGCAAAGGATTTCTGGCGGTATTAAAAGACGAAACTCCCTTCAACGATTGTAGGAACTCCATTTTCTAAACTTTGAGGCTTAACGTGGCGATTATTTTCAACACACTGTACACTTTTATTATTAGAAAATATATAACACCGTTTTTCTCTTCACTTCCCAATTATCATTCGAATCTCCTTTCTCCCAGTCGCATTTTTTTTGCACGACTGATACAACTTTGTCGGTTACGCGAGTTTCTTTTAAACGATGATTCTTTTTCCAACGACGACGAGAATGCGCGATATCAGATATGAATTTTTAAATAAAGTTTCGATTAAAACTGTCATATTTGAGAATTAGAGAATTCTTACGAAAGAGAAACGAACGAAAGAAAGACGAACAACGCGTCCGCACGACGCGACGGCGGTATACAAAGTGCCGGCCGGCCTGTCGTCGTGTCGCCGACCCGTTCTTCGGTTACACTCCCATTCATTTCGAACGCACCGAAGGCGCCTTTCCTCACGCTCATGGCAGCCATCTTTAGTGACTTGAACGTAACTGCAAACCAATACGTACCAGTACCTAACGTCGATAACGTTGTTTCAATATTCTTATAATGCACGAGAGTTAACGAACGTTAACACAGACGAGTATATAAGATAAAGCTAACATCGCATACGAGATAGAGGATATATGCTATCACCCAATGCTTCCTTTCGTGTCAGGTTCCAGAATTTTAAAGCTTTAGAGTCAGTAAAACTCCCGTACCATTATAATGTCATTCCCAACGTTACCGACTTACTGTAGAATAAGATTACAACGTTTGTAGTGATTGCCAGTAAAACTAATTTTGAATATGGAATTTCAAATAGAATATTAGCACAGACACAGTACAAGATAGTCTGTGATTACACTTTTAGTCGGTAACTGTACCACCAATGAAATACGGAATCGACCTATCGACAAATGCATATTTTCGTCCTAAGGTTCGGAGACACTAGTGCCCTCTTACTATTCTAGTATCATTTCCAACGTTACCGATTTAGCGTGGAATACGATTATAGCGTTTAGAGTGATTGCAATTAATAACGAAATGTGAAATTACAAGTAGAGTATAGGAACAGACGAGGCACAGGATCGTACGTGATTGTGTACTTTGATTGCATTTATTAACAACTGATACAGTCGTTTACTTACTATTTTTAAGAATTTATTCCACATCTAATGTTAAATTTTATAATTTATTAACGAAATTGAAAAAACGTAGAACAAAATATAAACGACTCTTCTTTTGCAATTAATCATTATTTGATGAAAGAAAAATTTTATTTTGTTTCTTCTCGTTTCCACTATAATTTCTCTGTTCCTTTTAAAAATATCTTTCTAAACACATCTAAATATGTCCACATATATACTTCTCAAATTTTCAAATACTTCACAAGTGTATAAAACCTAATCTGGCGAACGATGTAGCACGAATTTAGTGAGAATAATTATTCCATCAATATCTAATTTCTTACGTTTATAATGTAAACATGACACAAAAAATTCGAAAATTAATTTGTATATCGCGCAAAAGAGACCTTGCTGAACTTTGTACAACCTTTTTTTCTGCCTAAAACGTATCATAAGTTTTCTTTTTTGTAATGTTTACTTGATTTTACATGTTTAATATATAATAAATATTATTTTATACACATGATAATAATCTACACCACAAACTTTAATTAGTGTAAGTATATAATACCTATTGATGCTTTATACTCGTAAATTTAAGATTTATGAGTCATTCATTTTTTATATTGTATATATAATGAGGATATTTGAAATCAAATTTTAAAAATATATTCGATGTCGACGTCTTTTATTATTATGAATATTAATATCGTTCTAATTAGGTCAAAATGTAATTAAATGCATAATTTGATCAATCTTTTAATCGCGCAGACAAATTTATTCTATAGCTAATTCATTGTTGCAACAAATTTTATCCCAAGCGTCTTGATTCAATTTAGTGTAAAGTAAGCTTTAGAACTGGGGTGAAGTAATTGATAGTATGAGCTTAACCTCACCTTTTTCGGGTAGATCTAATGGATAAGGGATAGCAACTTCCCTTCTTTCTTTAATTTTCTTCGCATGTGCGATTTCACACGATAAAATGTGGTACAACACGAAAGTTCAAAATGACCCAATTACGTTCCAACATTTCGCATTTCTTTCTTGATAAAATAGCATCAGCTATAAGACTGACAAATTTTCATTTCACACCATTTTTTCAATTTAAATTTAATTTTTATTATTTCGTTTCACAACTTATTCAAGATATCATAACGTAGTTAGTTTTAGCCAAATTCAGATTTATGAGAAAAAAAAAAGGAATTACAGAAATTATATTAATTCAATAAATGAGGGAGTATTAATCCAATATTGATATTCAATGAATGAAGTTTTGGAATATTTTTCACTTGAACGAATATAGGAATTTTAACTATTTGTGGTATTTAATAAATATTGTTCAAATACAATTTATAACATGTATGTAATTATGTGTATATATTTCAGCGAGTTACAAAGAATTTCTGATAATGGGATGCGAAAATAACAAAATGTTTCGAATTTTCTGCACACAGATGAGCAATTTTTGGGACGATAAAATAGTTATTTAGAGCAGGAATTTGTAAATTTCAACATTGTGACATTTTAATGATTCGCCGAAGAAGAGTTACTAGAATATAACACCTGATTATTTTGAAATAGGAGTTGCAGGATTTTTACTGATGTCAAAGTTCAGTTAAATATCAAAAGAGAGTAAATTTCATGCATCACATATCTAACAAAAAAGGCATTCCAATCAACAGTTCCCAATTTATGCATTTCGTTAACCTTTCTCGTTTCGTGCATTCTGCGAATTATCGCGAGAGGTCAACGAAAGCTTCCGATAACTCTGTACTCCACTTTTGTTCCTCGTTATTGACATTAAAATCTGGGAAACCACGAAAGGTCGGACGTAGGATGTTAAAAGTTCGCAAACGGTACCTTGTGAAATTGAATTGAGTATTAAAGTCAGCGTATCAACGTGCAAAAAAGAGCACCAGATAGCTACCAATTACATAGATCTAGATTCGTCGAATTGTCGAAGATACGAATTTCAAATGGGTTTGATTAACTTCAGTTACTCGAATTTAAGCGCGTTCGATCGTATGAGAAATTCCAAAGGTTTCAGCTAGCTTAACGAGACAACGTATACAGAGTCTTAAAGGCTGACAGGCATTAAAATAGTCTTCCAAAGGAAAAAAGTTCTCAAGCCTAGAAATTACAAAAAAATCAATAAGAGCATTAAAGTTATTAATAGCTCATCCAAGACGGTGAAAATTATGGAGAAAAAAAAAAAAAATAGAGAAGATGTTAAGAAAGAAGTAACGATATTTTTCGTAGAAAAATGTCAGGTTTGTAATTTTTACTCAGAAAGTGGTAAATATCGATATTATTGATAACCAAGCTGTGGATTTGTATGCAAATCTATATTTTTAAGAATATAATTAAAAAAATAGTTTTACCTACCGGGAATTATAGAAAGCATTATGCTTTGGATAAATTTCTTATAAGTGCATAAAAATTGGCGGTCTACCATTAAAGATAGTAATTGTTTGGCAATATTCAAACTTTAATTACTTTTTATTATTAATGAAAAAATTTAATTATTGGATGATTTTGGTTTTATTTGAGGTTTTTCTCAAAGATAGACAGCTCACTTGACAAATCAATTTTGACAATCATGCCACTGTTGGCACAATTTTCCTATCAGAAATATTTTATTACAATGTTTAAATTACATTGTGAATGTAAGTACATACTATGTTATACATAGCGTTTATTGAACTTAGTTGTTCAGAATATTTATTCGGAAAACAGTTACAACAATACGTGCTAAGAAAATTTATGCAAAAGGAAATTGTGAACAACACAAATTCGATATTTATTACTATTAATATTTATTAATGTATGTTCAATGCACAAAGTGAATTTATTAAATCGAACTCGCCAATATAGATTATCAAGTTTGTCTTATCTTTTTATCTCGGAACTAGAATAACATCCGAGAGGGATTTCATCATTATACCCAGTGAAATTATTCGAAAACTTGTAAAAGAGAAGAGAGAATTGAACGCTCATCAGTGTGGGGTAGGTGGCCGCGTGCGAATTCCCTCTCCTCGCCGCCGCGTCGCGCTACAACGTATGGAGTATGGAGAACAGTATCTGGCCCTGGGGGCATAACGTACCCCTTTCCCCGCCCACCTTGTCGATCTAGCTAGCCGACCACGCTGCCCTCACTGATTCCCTCCGCCACTGGTTTGTCTCTCTCCCTCTTCTCTTTATCCAGCTCATTCCGGATCATTGCCTCTTTCTCCCTCGCCCGTTCCGCTAACCTCTTTGTTACCTAGCTTGCTCACTTGCCACGTTTTTCTCCTTTCCTCCAATTCCGCTACTTCGCCCCCACCTTTCTGTTATCCCTCCCACGTCGCTGAACCACCCACCAGATAGCTCGTTCGCTATGCTCGTGATCTCCCTCCAGTTTTCTCTGTTGGGTATTAGAATGGTCGATCAGTCGGTCTCGCTCGCTTCTCAGTGATCCTTCTTTCTCCGATTCGTACCGTCGCTCGTCGTCTTATCCTCGTCTCTCTCAAATGCGCGGAGGCAGGCGCCACGAATTCACTTCTCGTAACTTCGGCTTCGTTCGGTCAGTTCCGGCTGCCGGTCAGAAGAATTCGTCAGTATTCGCCGCGCTGCATTGCCGGCAAGTTGTATAAAGGAGTAAGGTGATTTGATTTTCATAAGAATAAAAGTGCGCGTATCTAATACAGAGATACATACGTTTAGAACATATTTGGAACGTTCATGCCGTTCATGAGAATATTCGCCACATTCTCGATATAAACGAATGTTGTTAGAACAAGTTCGATCGTGCTCTCAAAATACGAGAGGTCGAACGTTAGTGTCTGACCGCCTTTGAATCATTTCGATCCACTTGACTTCGAAGAAAAACGCACTAACTGTCCAAAACGTCTATTCTGAAAAGGACCAAGAGAATAGGACAGTCGATTGGGACATCGATGAGAAGTAGGAAGGAAGGCACTCATTTTGGTACAGGGAGCATATCGATAATCGCTACTTCGATCATTGAAATTGCGCCGACACACTTCGAACAAGATCGTGCACGGAAACTGGCACGACACGAATACTTGTCCCTCAACGCAAAAAGTTTTTGCAACTCTGTGTACATAAAACCCGCCAGGCAACAAAGTCGAAGATTCTCTCCTCGCAGTGGGCCAAGTTCTTTATCAAAACATGGCCACGTGACCGACGGCGCGGCTTGTAAACAGTGAGTTTGACCACGTGGTCTGCCCCCTCTCTCGTAATCGCCTATCTCTCTCGTCCTGCTTCTCTTTCTCAGTTTCTTTCTCGCTTGCTCGCGACACGCAGAACAACGTACATCGTAGCGTATTCTCGGTCGGTCCGCTGCCAGCTGCGGGAGAGTTCGATTCGAGTGATCCGCGATACTCTGCTTTTCCTCGCAGTTAGTTTACTTTCATCTCGTTTTCTCCGAAAATAACAATATATCTTTCGATATTGTGCGTGCGATATCATTCATGTACTATTTATCCTATTTCTGGTCGCGCGCCGGTAAGGGAAATCGAGTGACAAATCGTGAATATAGGAACACAGGGCTTAATAAGATAAATAAATAAAAGTGACCTCCCCCTGGTTCTGGTTTCGATTTGTTATTAGCGACGTAGTGTTGTTAACCCGTAGAAGTGGCAGTGTTAGTGATATCGATAGTTTCGATCGCAGCGCGACCATCGACTGTTACGGCGACTTTTCGCGGATTCTTGGTAGGCAGCGCGATATTTGTGAACAGACACAGCACCTCGCGAGGTGCTCGGGATCAAAGTGGAGTACACAGAGGAAACGAACATGATGGACTCGGTGCCGGTTTCTGCGTCGGGGTCGAAGACCGGGTTGCAACCACAGCAGGGGGTACCATACGACCTTGAGAGCGGGTTTGAACCTCAGACGAGAGCACGGTCGCACACGTGGCCGCTGCCAAGACCGGAGGAATATATCGAGGGAAACGTGGTACCGAGCGTAGCGGCTAGCAAAGAGGGCGTCGAAGGCGTCGAAAGTGGCACACCGCCTCAGCATGGCTCTCTCGGCCAAGGTGCTGGCCTGCTTCCGGTCAAGAAGAATTCGTCCCGACGAAACGCCTGGGGAAATCACAGTTATGCCGATCTTATTACTCAAGCCATTACCAGCGCCCCCGACGAACGGTTGACGCTCTCACAGATCTACGAATGGATGATGCAGAATATACCGTACTTCAGGGAAAAGGGAGAAAGCAACAGCAGCGCTGGCTGGAAGGTTAGTTTTAGTTTAGTCTTCCTTGTGCATCTATTGTATTTAGACTGCGGATGTTTATACCTTTGTGGAAAATTGAAATGACTAGAAAATAAAAATTTCATTTCTATTAAATATCATCAGGACTCTCTTCTATAGTAATTTACAAACGAATAATGCGAGTGAATTGACAAGTTACATATTGTAGGTTATAAACTCTTGCACAGTTTTACAATTTTACTCCATATTGAATAATCAAATGATCTGTACTTGGTAAAATCTGCTTTAAAAATTTCATATGCTTTATTACCAATTTTCTTATTTTTGTAAAAGATTATTTATTAATATTAATAGCTTGCACCTCGTAAGCTCTAATGTTACTAATAATATGAGTTCAATCGTGCAAAAAGGTATAGGTATCGCAATACTTATGGTAGCGTATTTTGAAGTGCGTGTTTTAATGTATTTGACACTACTAAAATCCATCGCAGAAAGTTACTATCTATACCTTTCCGCCGTTTTCGCGTTCCCGCCTAGATCTTACGTAATAGCCATGCGCGTTGTTGCGATGCTTGCGATGCTCTTAGTACCAAACAACTCTACTTTTAAACCGATTAATTGAAAATTTTCAACGTTTCGCGGCGTGAAAGTTATCACGTTTTGTCATCGACATAATTATTCAAAATTGATACTCGCGAACGGAGGGTGTGTCTCGTACCATTTGTCAGCATTATGTTTCATTTGCTCATGCAAATCTAGTCAGAATTGAATATTTATTGGCGAATATATTAAATTATATACGTTATATATTTCAACCACGTGGAAAAGATATATGTTCATCGTTGTTAATTTTCTGACTTCAGTGTGACTGGCTGACTAAAGAAAAGTATTTAAATATGAAATAATTGAAGAAGAAAATGATCTAATAGATTTGAAAATATAAACATCTTGAAATATATCAAAAATAAGTTTTTCATATTTTCTTCAACATTAATACATGTGTATTTTAACGGTATAAAAATAGAATTGATCAAAAATATTCGAAGGAACGCAACATGATTAATTCTAGAATTCTATAAAAAGATAGTTTTGATGTGGAATTAGTAGATGACATATTCACATTGAATTTCAAAATTGGTCTTCTATAAAAGATGGAAAATCCAAGTTTTCGCCTGGGGCCTGCATGTCGAATATTTTTATTACAGCGACTAGTATTTATATGACACATAATAAGGAGAAAAAATATTTGTTTATTGAGGGATTAAAAGTTATAAAACTTACAAAATTAATATTAATTAATATTAAAGACATTAATTTAGAAGTTATTAAATAAAAATTACTTTAAAATGAATTGACTAAACATGTGAAAGTTTCATCTCTCTTGTGCTCTTTTCTTTTTCCATGCACAAATCTGCCAGATTTTAAGTGATACAAATTCTAAAATAATAGATACAGACGAGTTCTGAATTAAAATCGATAAAAAATTTTTAAGAATCAGCGAAATATCATACGTAAGGCTTCAAGACATGATTGATAGCAAGAAATGAACTGTTCTATCTCACATAAGTGATCGATATAAGATTTCCTGTAAACAATTAGAAGCAACTATTTTCATGGTCAGTCAGTTAATGAGCTTTCGCTTCTTAGTAAACAATGTTGGTTTACATGGCTATGCTCGCGACTGGTTGCAGCGATTCAATTGAGATTCGACAACTCGTATTCTCTCGTCACCACCAAAACATTGACCGTGAATACGAGTAACAGAGATAGAAAAGAGAAAAAAAGAGGAAGGAAGAGAAAAGCGCCAGCGAGGTGTTTTAGATTTCTCGGCACGAGTATACATTCAAAGATCAAAAAATATCTAGGAAAATTATTATGGATAAATAGTACTGCAATGATTTTGTTTCTCATGGCCATAGCTACAGATCCATAGCTACGGATAATGGTATGAAAAGTACAAGGGATGAATATGATAAATGATATGAGTCATATTTTTGTTTATTTCACATAAGAGAGTAATTTAAAAATAATAAAAGAATTTTACTTGCACATTTAAAATAAAACAATAATTTTAAAATATTAGACACACTTCTTAAATTAAATTGCATTGAATTTCTATATTTTCTTTAGTCTTGATCATTCCAAAAATATCGATTACAATACTATCCTTAGTTTTTTACAAAATCTTCTAATTTGTCAACTACTTAAAATTTTGTTGTTTCTTTTTTATTGGATATATCTATTATTTTCTTTTTTAACCATGTTGTATTCAGTGCTTTCTTTTGGATATCGGATACCATTAAAATCAGGAAAGTACAAAAGATTTTTAGAGATCAATATGCAATAATAAATCTGGCATATGAAGATTATTTGAAAAAATATGATAAATCGACTTTTTTATTTTCTAATTTCTTTACTACTTGATGGTTAAGAGGCGATGTTTTAATACATATTTATCAAACCAATGGTGTAATTAATGTTCCGACTATCAACCTTTTTGAAATGTTCAACAGGATTCAAAATCAAATGTTCAAGGTTCAAAAATATATATCTAATCCGGAAACCAAAGAAAGATTTGGTATTGATACTATAAGATAAATTGTCAGTATACTGAATTTTAAAATTACTTTCCTTCAAAATTCCAAAAATGTGATGTATCTTTCCCTGTAGTTTCCATATGTAATTATTAAACTTTGCAGAACTAGTTTGTATTGTAATTATTTAATGTTTGAATTATAAGTTATATTAAGATGGTTTTCTTCAATTAATAGAAATACCAATGGTGTTAATATAAGCAATGGCATTTAAGTAATAGATATATGTACATAACATACATATGACATAATGTACATAACATTTATTACATAAATATATGTAATAGTATGTTACACTATACAATTTTATTCTATACAGTAACTTTAGTAGAATTCAATATCTATACAAAATATTTATGCGTAATTCTTTTGTCCTAAATAAATTACAGTTTATAATACTAATTTAACCTTCCATAAAATGTTTAGTAAATTATATATTATACATATTATAATTTCTAATCAACAAATACTATAAGAAGGTAGTTGGTGTTGTTTCAAATTATTATATTAATTCGTTATTAATTTGTATATTTTAATAAAATTCAAAAGCTGCTCATATAAATTGATTAAAGTGTCTAAATAGGTATTTATGAACGATAGTGTTCGTACAATACAACGAATAGAATATATTTGCGGCATGTAGAAAGGTAACGGTAGAGTAGGGGAACACGCTCTTGCGTTGTACTTTTATCTGTGTGAGTTTCATACGCACTCATTCATACGGCTTCTTCTGATTTTAGTTGTTTATTTTCTCGATCGAATCTCTGGCATAAAAAGATTTTTACGCGTGACTGTTCTTCACGTGGAAAACGGTTTCTGGCCTTCTGAAATCGGAAGAATTTCACGCAGTCGCTTTCTCGCTTGAAGAATCGAAATTCCCGTTCGAATTCAGCCAGGGAATAATGAATGTAAAAATCGCAGGCGAAATCTTGATAGAAGTTGGCTGCTCGTGCGGTCTTTCGTGTATATTAGTGTAGCCGCGGTCTGATTTCTAACGATGCGTGTGCAACATCTCCGTTCATCGGAATTTAAAAAAAGCATGTTATCGATTTACCGCGGTTTAACAGTTGGCGAAGTTAACTTTTCCCGCGGTGGTACTTTTCCCTCAAAGCGGACCACTTTTGCGAGTTCTGAAATCGAGAAAAATAAAACGGCTCCCGGTAAACAGCAACGCTTCGTCGGTTATATCGTCGCGATTTCAGGAATAGAGATATAAAACCTATACTTTTCTTTCTCTTTCAATAGATACAATTTCAAGTCAATAAATATTGGAGTTGCCTCCTTATTGTTAAACGAGAATATTTGATATTATTTATCTGATATTAGATTGATAAACATCAATCGTGCTTGCGTTACGCATCGATATCTATATTTCGTTGAATATTAGAATCAGGTAGTATTATTTCAGTGAACTAAGTTAAGATTCAACACTTTGAAGCTCAATCTTAAATTTTGCATAGAATAATAAAACTTATTGTGCATTATTTGCTAGTACTGATATATTGTCAATCAGTAGCAGTTCTACGATTCTTATTCTTTTGGAACTTATTGTAATTTGATAAGATAACTGAAGAATCTTCGGTATGTTATTTAAGTTTATGTTTCTGTATTAATGAAGTAAACATATTTAAAAAAGAGAGGGAGTCATAATTAGTCTTCAATATAACAATGAAAGAATGAAAAATATTGTATGCTCTAAATGCAACAAGAAACAGTATGAAAAATGAGAATATAACTCGAAGAGCCCTACGCGCGATACGGTTATTTCAGTCAAGGAGAAGGTATTATATAAAAACTAACACAATTACATCCATAAATAAAACAATATGCACACTACACGCGCTACTGAATTAAGATTATTACAACTGAGAATATTAACATCAGTTGAGCAAACTTTCCTTTTGATGAGTAGAAATTATATCCTCCTAGAAATTTATGATCATCGAACTATTAATGTAAGTATACGACCTATTTCACAATTTATTATGCTACTAATAACGAAGTTAAATACTCTGTTTCCAAATGTAGATCACTTAAAGCTTGTTCTTAATAGAATTTGGAAAATTACAGGGTAAATTATATAGTTTGTCTCAAATATCCTTTCGATCTAAGTAATTTCAGTTTACTTTAATATTCCGCAAAATATAGGTATCGATGAATAATATATAACATGTATATCGTATTTATTAAAAGAATACGGTAAATAAGCTTGGAACGTATTTGAAATACCGCGCTGTGGTTTTCACATAAACAGCGATTTACGAAAGAATTTGATCATTATAAACCACAGAAAACTTTAACTTATATACGTATTATATAAATCATTTAAAATTTTATTAGCACTGCAGTGAAATACAACTGTCATAATTATATAGATCAAATTCAAAATCAACTTAAAAATGTTTAATATTATATATAGAAATTACAAGATGTTTATTACAAAATATATATTTAATAAACAATTAATGTACTTACAGCATGAATATAATTGTTACAGATGGTCTCATTGAATATCGAGGCTTATTGACGTAGTGGATAATTGTTTAAATTTCCTCTATGATCTCTGAGAAATATATATGTATTTGCTAAATACTCCATTTACTAAATATTTTGTAGTTTTTATATACATTTCAAATTTCCAGTATTAATGAAATTTCAAAATATTCCATATAACGCACATAATATATTCATAAAAAGTAGTCTATATAATTGAGAAGTTTGCACCAATAGGAAGGCAGCTCCAATGTTTAAATGATTGCTGCAAATATTCAAGTGATTAGTTAAAGTGATTTGATTTTCACTGACTTTGAGCTGATTTTTCTGGTTTACTTAAATTATTGGAGAGTAGAGTTGCCTTTTTATTGTAGTACTTGTTTCATTTGACTTATTTTAATATTTTCCCTTTTTTCGAATTGTAAGTATACTTTAAACAGATATGATGTGATTAATACAATTTCAAACAACGCACAGGTTTATGGTAAACACTATGGAAATTGATAAAGTTTATGAATGAAAGGAAAAACATAATATAAAATTAAGGAATGTTTGATGAGTTATGAAGACTTTTTCTTTGATTTTAAAACGTGTCAACTTTTTTTATAAGCATGTGCATAGGTTTATTCAATTGATCGATTAAATAAAAATTCTCAAGGCAGAGACTGCAATGAACGATGCAAACTGTACGTAGAATATTTGAAATGATTTAAAATTAAATCATGAAATAAATATTTTAAAATATATCAATATTTATAGGAATGTTATCTTACCGTTAATTACTTAAGAGAATTTCCAAGAATAAGGTTTGTAACGAATAGTGTTATAAAATCGATATAAAAAAGTAAAGTTAATTAGAAGTTAATTAGAATTAGAATTAATTGAAAATAGAACGAAGAGAAGCTTGTATATTCACGTTTCCTTAGATACTTTAATTAATTATATACAAAAAATTACTGTATAGTTTCCACATAACTGAAGATGTAAAATTGTTCCTTACTATAATTCATTGTTTGAATAAAATTCATAGAAACGCAAATTACTATCAACAAGAAAAATTATTCGCATCGTCTATCAAAAAGTTGTAATAAAGACATGAAAAAATAAATGGTGAGAATTTTGCAGCAATCAACAATAAGTTTTCAAAAAATTTATTAACGTGATTCGTTAGAGTAGGATACGTCACAGATATAACTGTCAATATGGTGGACGTTTTCTCAAGTGAACTGTGAAGCGAGACAAAGGGTGGTTCGCAAACACGTCTGCTCTCGAGGTTCGAAAAGTAGCGATATGTGTAAGAGGCCGGTTGCGAAAAGTCCATTTAGTGTAGCTGCAAAGTTCACTGCAAGGCGCGAAACAGTGTGCAATCACGTGATGTCTGTGTATAAATATCTGTATCTCCGGCGTGGTGTTTCTACTCGCGGCTGGTCGCGTGTATAAGTAAGAATATAAATAAACGAGGATAGATCGGTATTATCTGCGACGTGCATAACTATTGTGTACGGCGGCTGTAATTCTGAGATTGAGTCCTAACGTTTCAACGATTACTGTATCACCGCATCATTTACTTTATTTTGAATGGAAGCAAACTTTACATACTTTCGATCCTTATAGAGAATATCGCAAAAAATCCAAATATTGCTATTTATTGATTTACTGCCAAATTAATATGTTTACTTAAAATCATGAAATAATGTTTTGGAATCGTGTACAAAGTACAATTCTGTGTTCTACCGATCTTTTGACAAATAGAGTGATTAAAAGATTTGTTTACTAGGATAGCAGAGATGATATTGTACCTGTATGATCTGTAGTCATAGTGATAGTTTAATGAAAATGTTGTTAATGAAAGGTACCTTAAAGCACCTTCAACATGTAGAAAATTAAAAATAAAGTTTTCGTAGCCGTAAAGTATGTAGGATAAAAAAGAAGTTAATAAACACGCAAAACTTCCGCAAATTAGAAGAATAATGAAGAAGAGCTGTTGCATTAATTCTAGTATGGATTTTAACTGCGTATGCATATAGTTATGCGAAGATTGTGCGTCATTTTCCATGCATTCATAGCTATCTCTGTTATCATTAACTTTGAGAATTCGGAAATAGGATTTTGTGTATACATATATTTTTGAAACTATACTTTTCAAGATAATGGAGGACGAAAAAAAATCTTGTCAAAAATCTATAGTACAATACCAATCAATTATTCGCATGTATATACATGATGGATTTAGATCTTGCATTCAAGTCTATTCACCATTTTACAAATAACGATCAATTTCTCTAAAATGTTCTTCTTTTTATTAACTCATTTCTCATTGCGTAATGTCATATCTTATTACATTCGGTCAATCTTGTCGAAAATCGTGGTGATTTCGTTACTCAGACTTCTACAGTCGGATTGAAAATTTTGATTGAAAATTCAACCTTGGAGCTCGAAAGCAGTCAAGGATATCCAGAAAGAATGCCGGTACTCGTCGGATATTATTGAAACAGGAAAGTAGAGGAAAGGTCTCTGCGGTTTGGTTCGAAACATGAAAAGCCCTTAAGCAATACGAGCGCCGCGTCAGGCAGGTCTAGCCCGATTTCTCAAAGCTGTAGAATCTCCAGCTCGTGCGAAGAAGCTTCGAGAGCCGTGAAAACCAGCAGAGGTCACTCATCCGTCTGGTTTTAGTACTCGTTTACACAAGTCGTACCCGTCATTACAAAGCTCTGAACACAGTATTCTTCCATGACGATTAGACAGCTGTGCTCTAACGATCGGCAACTGCGTGTAGACGTCGTCAGAGAATCCCTGGTATCCTTAAACGTGTTATTCTTTTAACATGACCTCTTATTTCGTCGTTACTCTTTCTGGATTGTATGCCGTTTTGAACGGAGGTGAAAAGCGTTTCGCGTTTATAGAACAACAAAGAATTCGAAGGAAATGCTTGGACAATTATGAAAGTATCGGATTCACGTTGATCCGTAATCTTCTATTTGATGCTCTATCATGCCAGTGAATGGAATTATCCATCATCGTATTCTGCATATTCTTTAATGAATAAAAGTTGATTTATGTTATTCGTTGTGCAAAGTTCAAAAACTATCTGATTTTTATACATTTTTATGAATCTTTATATTAATCAGTTGGTATTGTATGAAATAAAGTTGAAATTCTCGCGTAATAGTTTTAAAAGCAATTTAGTTTTATGAACTCTTGTGTTATCTATCTAATATTATATGGAATCTTAATTGTATCCTCCTTACAGGATTCTTGTGCAACAGCTGTAGGAGTAACTGATGTATACAAATTTTTATGAATTTTCAGTATTGTATAGAATGAAGGATGGATTCTTGTATCATCATCATCTAAAGGCAGTTGATTTTCACGAACTATGAACAGCTTATGAATTTTCTTGAGGAAACCATTGCATTGATAATATAGAATTAAATTTGAAACCTTCTTAGGATATAAGGAGACATTCTTAAGTCGACAATTAGCTAGATTCCAGCATAATTTTAATTAATAATCGAATGTTTGTTATATTTATAGAAAAATTTACTACCTCCAAATATATTATTTTTATATAGTACGGTACAAAACATTTTTCTCGATTTGCAAGAGAACTTTATTAAGAAAACTTTATTAAGAAAACTATCATAATGTTAATATTGTATACACTGTTCAAAATAATTAAAGGTTTTCTACTATGCAGGATTCTGTTGGATCAGTTAAGTGAATACAAGTGTATACAATACAAGTGTATTCTATAGTCTTGATAGATTGATATGTTATTCGAATGATGCAGACTGACTTTGGAACAACGATTAAAACACAAGTGTAATAAAAGAAGTCTATGTAAAAATCAAACTGTTCAACTTTACCTTTTGTAAATTTTTTAATTTTGCTATCCAGGTACACGATTTTACACGATTTATATTTAATTGCCAAAAAATAACTGACTGGGTTTCATAAATTCATTTATCACAGGAAATGATACAAGTAATAGTAAATTTCAAGATAAATTGTGATAAAATGATATTTATAATAGTATCATTTTTCTCTATATTTCAATTGATAGGGTTAATCTATGTGACTGTTGAATGATTCATTATCGCATCGAATCTGTATAAACAAGTTACTTTTCATACGCAGATCGTCATTCTCGACAAGAATGTTTTCTTCTCATAGAATGCGTGCCTGAAGGTGTTAAAATATGTTTGAACAAACATACCCATATGCGTAATATACAGAGAATATTTTTGTAGTCAGAAATTACAAACTCTTTTTAGCGGAATTCACTATTTTTTCTAAAACAACGTTGATATCATACACAGGCGTTATAAAAATATCAGGAAAATCTCTTTTCGTTATCTATTGATCTTTTAAATAATATCTATCTGACAGAGATTATACGCGAGTTCTTCCGTTTATCAACAGCATAACGTTTTCGTTTTTTATTATCTTTGTCTAATTGCAATTCTTCGTAGGATGAGTGTTTTAGAGAGAAATTTTAGAGAGAAAAGAAAAGAACACTGTTCTCATAATCTGTTTGGATACGAACTAACAACATAAGCACCAAATGTCTTTCTCGGTACGGGACTTTTTTCTTACTGTACTATCTATCACACAGATACTATTCGATGTTTCACTACGTACATACATATACTACTATTACATGTTGTATGAGAGAACAGAGCAGCTATAAATAAGAGAAATCTTACTACTTGTAAATCCAATCAACTGCATGATGAATAGGTTTATTCCTATTTTGTTTTTATAATACGATATTCAAAGATACATTTTTTGTTCTTCGAACGATAGAACGATCCATAGAACAATTTAAAATCCAAATTTTAAGTAATAATTCCAAATTATATTCAATTGAATTTCGTATAACGACTTCCCCTATTCATGTATTTTGTCACTATGTAATGTTTAACGTTGTGTGTAATGTTTAACGAGGCCTGACTCTTCAGAAGAAAGGAACTTGAGTCACGACAGTATCTTTCCAAATGATTGAATATGTCGGAAATATTTATCTACAGTTACTCGCTTTAATATTTAAAATTTAGGTGACTTAAAACGGTTTTTTTTAAAAGTTAGAAGGATTAATTAACTAGATTGCGTGTAAAGAAGATTTGGAACAACTTAAATTTATCAGCATCGCGAAGAAAATAGTAAAGATTGTTTCTTACTTTTCTTTCCGAGTCTATAATTGTAGATTTATGTCAGTTGTAGGTTGTAGCTTATGCTAAAGATTTCATCGAAACCGGTTGACGCCACGGGAATTAGGCAAAAACTAAGAATCTTTAGATTGCTTATAATTATTGACCGAAAGTCGTGAAAATCTGTGATTTTTTACCGTTCTTACCATTTGTACCTCATAGCAATGTTTTCCGATTATGATGAAATCTTCAGCATGTAGAGGCTACATTTTCATTACAAGCTCAGAAAAAAATGTTGGAAAAAGCGATATTTACTGTTTTCTTCGCGATATCGATAAGTTGCAATAGTTCTAAATCTTTTTAACGCGTCATCTAGTAAACTAATTCTTCTAACTTTTGAAAAAAGTAGTTTGGTCCACTTCTAAAGAAGTTATTCTGTTTCAAAAGTTGTCCGAATATTAAAGTGAGAAATTGTATATGCTATAAAATGTTGTAATGAATTCTTAGGAGTAGCAAATAAGGGAATGTGATACACAGAATTCCTTGTAGGAATTTGTTGATGTATATCAATACAGATACAGTTCAAATAAAGCTCCGACAAGAGCATCTAGGTAATCGAATAACTCTTTAGCAGCTGTGCGTGATTAGTAACTGGTTATGTAGTTTTCCAAACTTGTATCACAAGAAAGAATAGTTATTTTAATTAACATTCTTCATTTTTTTTTCGTTATTACACGTGTAATAGAACTTTCATTATCCGAACTAATTATTACGCACCCTTTGAATAATTTTGTTTCCATATGAAAGAAGATCATTTATTTTGGTCTATTTTATAGATATTAATATTCAATTAACAATTTCTTTCAGTTTCTATTGTTATTATTCGAAAAGGGACAAACTTCCCATTAACGGATCGTTCCTCAAATCGACGATCTTGTTATAAATAATTAAATTTTAGTTACTTGCATATTATAACGTAACCTATTTTTTTACTGTATTGTAACAGAACTTATGACAAAGCTAAATATTAACTAATTTTAAATAAAAATTAAAAAATATATAAATTTCACATGTATATCCAATGTAAAAGCGTACGAGTAAAAAGCTTTTACAGAATAAAGTTGGTACTTTTACTGGATATCGTGTTCCGCTCAACGAAGGATAGGGAACGACTTTACCCCAAATTCTATGAATTCCAAAGTATTCGAACAGCTTTAATTCAATCGTTTCCGTTAAACAGCTGAACGGAACGCCAATAGAGTTTCCTCTAAAAATAATCGGGCAGTTTGGAAGCAAAGATTAACCGAACGATCTTGGAGGCATCGGTTTCCGCGGCGTCCATTTACGGCGTGTACGCAAACGTCGAGAATCAAAGCGGTTCTACGCCGCGTCGCTTTATCCGCGTGGTATTTAGACAACGTTACACATTATACAATCGTCATTAACGAAACATAGCGCAATTAATGCGAATTTTCCCAGCCGTCTGCTGTTCAATGAGATTTAAAAATGATTTGGTAGAAGCGGGAGGCGCGCACTGCGTATATTTCGAGTAAGTGCGGTCGGCTGAGTTTAAAGCAGGCTTTCCACGTTATTTTTGCACGAGGCAACACTGGCGTCGCGTCGTTG
>NT_176610.1:492309-584666 GCF_000188095.3 Bombus impatiens | reverse complement strand
CTTTCCTGCCACTCTTCTCTCTACCTCTTTCTCTCTCTCTCTCTCTCTCTCTCTCTCTGCCACCTCTGTGTACGACCCTACGACGACCACGTTGCCGATATCATCATCTTGAGGTCATCTCTCCCTCCGCTTACTTTCGGACCGACGACCATCAGGACCGGTAGAAGCTTCCTTCGCTTTTTTCATTCGCCCACTTTTCCACCTGCTTCGATTGCAAGTCAAAAGGGACAAAAATTCTCAGCCAAAGGCATTAATTTTGAGAAGCGTGTTAATATATTAAAGATCTAGTAACAGCTTATCATTTGGCTTTAATTTCACTAAACTCTATAAAATTATAGAATCTACATGAAGGAAATGTGAATCCCTGGAATTCAATTCCCTTTCATAATCACGATGTTATAAAACAAGATTCGGAAAAATAGATTGATTGATAAAAATTGCAAGTGAAATATTGCGTTAACGCAACGTTAGTCCTTAATAGCTTAAATTGCGTTTCCCTTTGCGTTGTTATAGGTTGTAATGTATCGGCAACGAAGTAGAATTGGATGTTGTCCTACTAGACCTAGCGTTTAGCTTAAGAAACGTATGTTACTGACATATAGAGTACAAGACTCGATTGTCATTCGTTTAATTGAAAGTTTGAGCACTGCTGAATTGCTGAATTGTATCTTTTATCTTCATAAAAATATTTGTAAATTATATATCAGAGAGTCTGATAGCAACTGTATTCGAACAGGCACAAAGTTACAGTTAAACTTCTATCATGGGTAGACTGGGAACGTTTATGCAAGTGCAAAATTAAATATGGGCTTCACTTATCGAATATCGTATAAATTATATCTCTTTGCGCATTATGCACATGTACATTTTTGTACCCATGAAGTTCTCATAAATGCATATCTAAAAAATATTGAGTATCTAATCCCATAACGTGGCGTTTTTATAAAGAGGACGACAAAATTTACTAGCATTCAAAGTTTCAACTAAATTCCTGATCCAAATGTCCTGCAGTTTTCTCTAAGTTCACGTCAAAATTCGTAGTACCATAAAAGTGAAAATATTCCCGATTGGGAACGTCTGCCGGCAAGGATCGCGACGTTTGTAACGCGAACCCTCGAGGAAACGCGATGACGACGATAGTAGGTCGGCTGTTTTATATTTAGTGACAATAAATTTTATAGGGTAACTAAAAAACGACGGTTTCGTAACGCGTCGCGAGTCACGGCTCGTTGTCTCTGTAGCTTGAATGTAACCAAAACCACGGAAAGGTTACGAAAGGCGACGAAAAGAAAATCGCGAAGAATATAAAGGCGAATTCCTGTTCTGTTTCTAAAACGCATTCCGTCAGCTGTCAGTGTTCAACCGAACGCAGTGGTCGACACTCTATTTACCTTGCCTGGAGCAAGGCTGTGATTTCTACTTACCATAAATTGCGACAGAATAATGCCGATCGTGCTTTGTAGCCTCGCCCGATCCGTCGTCAAAACACCGGTTCACCTTTCTCTCGTAGAATTTCTCGTTCCGGGCGATTTTCTCAGCGACTCTGGAAGGTGTGCGTTACGTGACAGGTTTTTGTTATTTGAATTCCTCCCACGAGTCACCCTCGAATAAGTGCGATTATCGTTTCGCTCCTCTCTTACTCCTCAGTAGCTCTAATGTTCGCGGAAGCGCAACACCACCTTTCACGCATTGTCTACCGACACGCCGCGCCGCGCCGTTTCGGACGCTTGGCGAGTAATCGGCGAGAATTTTGTATTCGAAAGCGATCAAGAGATCAAGCAAGTAGTATCTCTCGCGTGACAGTATTTCACGACGAGCTCGATGTTTCACGGTCGTTACGTGGAATGTTCGTGTATAATGCTAGATTAGTGAAGTCGATCGTAATTATGTACTCGTTATCTGTCAGTGCTAGGCCGCGGTTAATATTCGCAGGGTGGCTATACAACGATTAATAACGATTCCTGTGAAGTTGTTGTTTGTCGTCGTATCGGTGGATTGTCGTCAGCATTATAATATCCGAAAACTTGATTCTGAAAGCGAAAGACTTTGTAACACGTAGGTAGACGGTAATTAAAATATTCCATCGAGTAATCAAGAAACTCGGCAGACGCTTACGTCATTTGAAACGCGACATCAGAGATTCGCGTGATATGGTAAAAGTGTCGGGCCTGATTGGGAACGTCCGTTACTTTGTGACGCGATTCTGTACGCCTGCGCGGTTTTTTTTCTCATTTGGATGAATATTGATATTTGTCTTTTTAATCTATTACATATATTTTTACATATCATTGAATACATTAACAAAAATGTTATTTCATAGCATAACGTAACGAGATATTTAGATAGGAAACAATGCGTTGTGAGTTTATCAAAGTTGTAAACAATCGATGCGGTAAAATTTTTTGTTTAACTAAGGGTCAATGTTGCGTTAATGCAATATTCTACTAGGAATAACTTTTTCAACCAGTTGAAATTATTACATTCGGCTTTTTAATATTAGCGTTTATAAAAGAAAGTTCGAGAGATTTACGTAATATCTTTTTCGTCACTAGTATTTCTTCTCCCATCTGAATTTTGTAATTCTATGTACTTTCAAAAAATTGAAGCATTTTTACTATTACGAAGAACCAATTTCTTGACAATCATGGAAATTCTTTTGTTTCTTCGATTTTTGTAGTGAGTATCTATAAAGTACACATTATTCTAACATATCTTTTGTATTTTGACAAAACTTATATGTGAATTAATCTATACAAGTTTGTTAAGAGTATTGCATATACACAATTTGTATACATTATTTTACTGCCCCATTCTTAACGTATTAATAACGTGGCAATGCATGTTTTCTATAATTTCTAATTCAATATATAAGATGTTGAGAAAAGAAAAGTTAATTACAGACAGAGAGATTAGCCAAGTCGACTTCCTTTCTAATCTAAAATCATCTAAAAATACTTAATACTTTACATATCTACAATTGTTTTATTTATATGTTATACAATTTGTTTCATTATACTTTCTAATTATTTTCCAATCATTTACGTATATTTAAATTACACTGTAAAAAAAAACTGACTGTGAACGTTTTACCTTAAAAAATTATAATTCCAAATTAGAAATGATATTATATTTAAACACAAGAAATAAATGATTAACAAAGACGAAGAGTTTACTTCTGAAAAAGTACACTTCTAAGATTTACTTTTATTAGCAGCAATTATTATTAGCATCAAAATAGGAACGTTAGGAGAAAGCTGTATTACCCACTAATTCAAAAAAGTTTGCCAATTATTTTTTGTCACATTGAAATATTAACAAAGATCTGTTTCAAAATACTTGCGCTTCAATGAAATTTATTTTGCTTTGAAGTGTTCTTAATATATTTTTGATTTTTCGAATATGTACCATAATGGTTTAGTAGTGAACAAGAAGAAATGTATAACAGTACCTATTAACAATATACATCTGCATTGTAGTATTTCGAAAATCGTTGCCAGTTAGCTTCGACTGTGTCTTCAGTGTAAGCGTACGCAATCATTGAGGCTCACTACTATTCATAAACTACGGTTCAATTTTTCTTCCACAACAATTAATGAAATAATCATAAGTTTCAACAAGCTGTCGCAATGAATAATATAGTCTGATATGTTTGAACGAAGATCGAGAACTTAGTGAAAGTATCAGGTAAAATCAGGGTGTGCAATGGTTGGACTTTTTTTTTAATCCGAAGACTTTGATAATTTTAAGTGCTACCGATATTAATTTAGATTATTTTTAATGTCACATGATACATATGATTTAAATTACCTTAGGACAACACTGAAAAAAGAGGATGTTCCTTTTTTGTTGTTCATTTGAATATAACAGTTGAACTTTTGAATTTTATTTTCATTAATTTATGTTGGCTACTGAATGCTTAATAAACACAGTTTTGTACAGGTCTCCTATTTTCATTACAACTTTTAATCTATTCTATTGTTCGACGTTCATAACTGTGAAAAGCATGATTTAGTTAACAATTTTCAAATAAACTCGTATCAATCACTGATGCCAGTTAGAAAAATATTTGTACATTTTCTAATGAAGCGAATTCTTCGATCTAATGAAATTAAATTTCTCTTTCATCAGATTCTATCAAATTTGTGTAATCATATGAACCTACTATTAAGCACATATTACGAAATTTAATATATTGGAAGATGCGGAAAGATCATCTTGTTTTTGACGATTGATATGTCTCGATATAATCTGTATATTATTATTTGATGCCTATATAAACTTTACTTAATAAATCCTACTTCTGATTGAACGTCAAATGTATCAATGATAGAGAAAATAAATTCTATTCCGATGAGAAATTGGCAAAAATTATTCAACGTTCAGTAGGAATTTATCTCATCGTATCGATACGTTAATTAAAAAAAGAAAAAAACACTTTCTCATGACAAGAAAACGAATACTTTACGAACTTGCAAAAACTATTTCCATTCATTCCTGAAAAAGATAATTTTCCGGAAAAGTAATCTATTCAAGATGTTATTCACTAAATAGCAAAAGATTACCAAAAGCAAGTGCATATATGTATTGATTAATGACCTAGCAATTTTGTGAAGGTATAACACCTTTAAATTTTTTCTAAATATCCTATATTAATATATTAATATGTATATATGTATTGTATATATATGTACATGGTAGCTTGTAAAGCTAGCATTTTTTGACATTCAACTATTTATATTTCCAAAATTCAACTTACACAAATCGAAAAAGAATTTTCCAAAATCAATACGTTGATTTTTCTCCTTGGTATGGCAAGGATAGCAAAAACAACGAAATCGAGGGGAGTTTCGGTAACCGTTTGCCATGTGCGTTGACGATGAAAATCGAGCAAACGTTCGGAAAAAAGCGAAAGAAACGTTTTCCCTTTCAGCCGAGCAAATTGGTATCGCGTTTCGGTGGCGCTTGTACGTTCTTCGTGCTAAACTCCGACTGTCTGTTGCGTGTTCACCGACAGATGCACATTCAGTGACGTAATGTCAGACGCGGAGCGTAACCGCACTCTTCACGTAACATACCCTTGACTCTCCTAATGAGTATCGCACATTCGTTACGTATGTTGCGCTTCGTGGACAGATACACACAGCGTGTCGAGCGAAGGTGCACACGGATGAGCGTACGATGTTGCACGCTGCATGTTCTGTATATACCCGTGCGCTGCACGTTGCGTCTGTATCGCGGTTTATCTCAATGTTGTTACAAGAATACCACGCACCCCTTATATGCCCGTTGGCTAAGCATCTAATAAAGCGTTTCTTCGCGATAAAAGCTCCAAGCTCAGGTTTTCTGCTTCACGTCGGTTACAAGAGACTGAGTGTTCCGTTGCGTTACTCGCGCTGAGATATAATAAATGAAAAATCGTGCGGCGAGCAGAAGCAGTTTTCCCAGTGTGCACCGGGAAACGGCCTTGATCGGAGTGTACTCGAAGACAGACGTAGATAAAGGTATAGAGAGAGAAAGAGAGTTGTTAGCAGGATTTCTTGACCGAGTCGACTCTATAAACCATCTGGTAAAGAGACACACTGCATTGGTGAAACACGGGGAAGACTTTCAATGATTCCATGGAAATTTTTTCTGCGTAATACTAAATGTACATACGCGCGTCGGTAGAAGGATGTACAACTTACCTTCCGCAAGGAAAATATCTGCATTCTGAGTTTTATTCGTTATTATATAGTTATTATATTAAGTTACTCTGAACATACACGTTGTTTTAAATATGTAGTATATTTATGAAAGAGAATAATTCGATTGAAACTGAATATTTTTGCTTCGAACAAGTTCTCCAATATTTGATGTACTTTTGCTAATACATTGGAAAAATACGTAGAATCTAAGGTTTTAACAGGAAAGAAACTGTTGATATTGCTGTAAAACTGCCCCTTGATTCTATCTTGCTTCCTAAAACCGTCTGTATCTTTTTGCATAGAAATTATCAAGTGTATGACAAAAAGTAAAAATCGAATGGTGATAACTCTGAGAAATGTAGCGCATAAGATACGACTTCAAATACTCAGTGATGCAATTTTTCGTTGTTTGCTCCGCCTTTCAAATTTTATGTTTACTTTATGAAGAGTATGTTAATTTCAAAACAAAATTAATCGTCAATACAAATAGAAGAATTATCAGTTTCGATAGACACGATGATGTACATATCCTATTATATCCGACTCTATTTTTATAACGCTTGGAATACCTATGTCGCAGAAAATATGCCGGATTATACTTCCAGTATAACCCAATAATTATATGTAACACATCGAAGGAAATTCGAAATATGAAAGTTATTTATTATAAATACCTAAAAGTCAGAAAAAAATGGTAGAATTTATTAGATACATTATTGTACCGTCTAGTTTTTAATCCTTTGAGTGACGTTTCATGACACGTGTTGATCATACGCTGCTTGTTGCCATAAAACATGCGATTGGTTGACTGAGTTTCCACTTTTCATGTGAAAGTAACATATCGAATTTACCCGAAAGTAATTGAAAACTAAAATGCAAAAATTTCAAAAAAATTATTTACTTCTTATTTATATTACATTTATATTACAAAATATAAATTATATGTTTCGTATTTAAAAAATTCATAATTTTCACAAAACAGAGTTCAATATATGACTCAATGTTACACATTTTATATTTATATTTATCTACTCTACTACTCTTTTAATTATAATACTTTTTTAATTAAATATAATTATGAAAAAGAGACTACTTATTTAATAGTATTTACTTATTATAAAAAAGATTCTGATAAACTAAACGTTTTCCAAGCTTATAAAGATATGTAGGAATATAAGAATAGTTTGTTACCAATGCTTTTGCTTTCATTTATAGGCACAAGAACCACCATACATGAATAACTATTACACGTACCTAAACATCGGATACACACATATATAAGTATTAGGCTATACACAAACATAGAAGGGTTCATAGATATTATAAATTTCTATGATCTTGATGTCGGAATCCTTGTTGAATTCCAAGTTACGAGTTTCTACTCTTCCGTCTCGCCATATTAAAACGTTTATTAGAAGCTATATATGAAAATTCATTTGGAACGACAATGTTCATTAAGCAAAGACCTCGCTGGAAACTACAACACGAGTTTTATCTGCTTCATACTGATTGGGCCCGATCTCCGATTCGAGGCACTGACCTCGCGTGCTATTTAATCGCCCTTCTCTGCCGCAGCTCGAGCCTCCTCGTTCCTCTTGAATCGCTTTCGCGTTTCTCTTCATCGGTCGACCAGCTTGTCCCTACGTTCTCGGACGTTCCTCTTCGTTCCTCCCTGCTTTCAGTTCGTCCTTCTTCCTATCTCTTATATGGAGAACGTCATTCCTCTTTTTTTCCCGGCGAGTTACGGTGTCCCGTATAAAATATTCTTACAGCATGCGTGTGTTGGCTTATACGTACTTACGCCTTACGCATACAACCGCGCGTTGGATCATTGAAATGTGACGCAATTCGACTACGCTCGAAGAGTACGTTCTTGAACCTAGTTGTATACGGCAAAAAAAGACTTCGAACGTATTTGAAGCGCCATGATTTTCACATGGGACAGGTATATGAAGATTACACTCTTATATATATTAAGATTTTGATGTCAGTTAATAGCTAAAAAGAAGTATCTTAATATGAAATAGTTAAAAAAGGGAATAATCTGATAATTTCGATGATATAAGCTTTTCGAAAATAAATGATAAATTTATGGTATTTTGTAAGAAACGAATAATATTAGCTTAATTGTTGCGTTAGTTTCATGTGATTAACATTAATCTGTATTACTAATACGTTATTAATGCTTCTTAAATGTTCAAGAGAGTGACGAAAATACATATTTAATACCAAAGTCAAATATAAAGATGTGAAATTAGTTGACAACACACTGAATCTTAAATTTGCTCTTTTATAAAAGACAGGAAATGTAAATTATCATGATTCTAATGGAAGACTTGACGATGATTGTACATTTTGATAGCAAAAGGTGATTTATATATTTGCTTATTGTCTAATGAAAATTATATAGTTCAATGGAAATTACAATTTATTACAAGATTTACAATTTCACTGTTTAATTATAAATCTTCTGTAATATAATTACAGATGTATTTATAAAAATTATGTATATATTATATATTTTATTATATTATATTATATTATATATTGTAATTATGTATATCTTATGTAAGATGTATAAATTATGTATATATTATGTTAAAATTACGTAATATGTATAATTAATACTTTGTTTATAAAAATTGAAATGTACTGAATAGAAATTGAAGATTTTCAAGTATTCTGTTGTACTGCTAGAGAGATAACGCGGATAAAGATAGTTTTGCAGAAGATATAGCCCATAAACCTCTTATCATGATGATCGTTCGATGAAATGTTTAGAACGTTTACGAATTTCTGTATCCCAATTTCACATTTGTTTCAGTAAGCAAAGAAACTTTTCGTAATCACAGTGGTAACATCCAAAACAAATAGCAAAGTGCTATACATAAAAGTTATAAAATTATTTAACCCATTAATTATTCATTATATGTCATAATGATAAACGTAAGTGTTTAATGAAATTATCTTTGGCATTAATTATATCTTTCAGGCAACTATCCATACTATATATTCATTTTTTACCAAGTGTATGCTTACAAGTAACGTAACTTGTGTAGCTTTATATAAACTTTCAAATAAATTTTAAATTTTATCTACAATTGTAATAGTCGTGTCTCTCATTACGGTGCTAATGGTAGTAGAATCACTATACTCAATGCATATCAACAAGAGTTCTTCCGTGTTTCCCTCAAGCTTAAAATAATTTATAATGGTATAAAAACTTGATTGAGCCAAAAAATCAACAGGGTTAACGGTTTCAATAAGGTTTTTATGGAAACTTTTCCCTCTTCGGTAATTTCAAATGATTCAAGCGATCGATAACCATTGAAATGTTCTCAAGGTAATCGCGTTTGGTGTTTGCTACGATTATAATATCCGACAGTTTAATATTTAACACGACAAATTCGATAACAAGGATTTCTTGGGAGTAAACAGTTTCTAGTGAATCTGGTTACGCAATCCCGATGAATAAATTACATATGGTAAAATCCAGTGGAATTTTTGTCATTGATATCATTCAAAGGTTGAAAAGTAACGTTGCTGTTTAATGATAAATTTTCTCATTCGTATTCATTTATCCTTCAACCGATAATGGAAGGTAAGCGCATGAGATGTTGGAGAAACTAACGAAATATATGGAAAAAACGTTGGAAGATTAAAAAGAATTTCCTCAATGAAACTCAACGACATCCTCGAAACCGAACCGATCATCTTTTGTTGCTAGCTTCCTAGTTGTCACGAATTCGTTCTCGAAGGACATCCTTTTACTCAAGATTACTAAACATACGATTGCCTTAAAACGATTACGCGTAGGAAAAATTCCAATTCGTGGAAAGCGACACATTGATTATTGCATCATATAAACGTAGCAGCGTAACTACTACGATAGATCGTTACTAATTCATAGTGTGTTCATTCGCTAGTTCTTATTAATTTTACAACACCAGTCTCATTCGCAATGTTTCTCTAGTACAACATAAAATGTTCGTCTTCCTTCGCATTTCAACTTTTATGATTTATGATATATTGAACACATAACTTTAGTTACTAGTTTCATGTAGTATATTACTTGGGTATCAATAGGTGACTAAATATATTATTTGAGACAAATGAAATCTTTGTTAATCAAAAAACCTACATATTTATGTTTAATGGCGTAAAACATCCTCAAAAATGATTCTACTTTCTGAAAAAAGGATCTATAGGTTTATGATAAATATCTATACGTATTATATGTAATCAATAGTTAAATTACTCCTAGTCAAATTCTTAAATTACAATGAAATTTTTATTCATTTTGTGTATAAATTATCAATTCTATCTATATACTTTATCCTATGAGTCCACCTTTCAAAAAACTATGATATAATAATATATAATATGTATCCACAATATACAAAAATTTTGGAGATTAAGATAACGGAATTTAAGAATAAGGTACATTTTTTAAGCATTTCAAATTAGGATAGACTGCGTATTTTAATTTCAATTCTAAAAATTATTCTGGAGAGTAACAATAGCTGATTGTCAAAAAAAAAAAAAAAAAGAAAGAGGAAAAGGATTAGCATCTGTCAAAGATAGACCTCAGTGAAACTGAGCATACTGTAATGAAGTATTGTTCGTAGGAAAAGATTGGAAACTCTTCTAGGAGACCACGTAACACTACGCTACTTGGCATACGTAGTAGAATGACACTGTGCAGGACTTGCCATCTACTAGAATTACACGTGAATGATATACGAACCTGATGAGCGTTTCTGTGAGACGTTCTGCATACTCGAGGAGGTACAGCTATAATACCTAAATATTCTTAACGTGAAAACATATAATCCACATTACAATGATTCCTCTGTGATAGAAGACGTCTTGATTTATATCGATCTTCATTAACTGTTGAGTGAACTTTTAGCATTTCTTAGGTTTTGTATATCGTAGTAATTATACGCAATATAATTAATAGTATACGATTGCAAGCTGATCACTCACAGAATTTTGAAGAAACTCAGACCGTTACAAACTCAAGCCGTTAGGTAAATAAACATATAATATAATTAGGTAATATATAAAATTGTATCAATTTTTTTAAATTTAAAATAATAAAATTAGGCTTTTACTTTCATCAAAGTAAGTTTTTTAATCAAAGTAGTATATCATTAGACTTATAATACTCTTTTGTTATGCAGATATAATGTTTATGTAATACTATTCTTTAAGAACATCGTTGCTTTGCACTTCATAAAATGTTCACAGGTTTATTTTTTAAAGCTGATGACTAGAAGACTAGCTATGACTAAAAGAAAATTAAAAAAATTCACAATAGCTTCCTTAGTAACATTACTTTCAAAAACAATATAAACATCTTCGTTACTAGCGTTGCATATTATGCGCATGTGACGCTTGAAAATTAATCTAAGCTGTGAAATAAATCAATATATAACTGACATGCCTGGTTAAAAAAATTAATCTCAGTAAGTTATTGACTTAATAAAAGTATGTTATACAAGAAACAACATATGATGTATGAGGAACAAAACATAATTTTAGATGATGTTCTTCTTTGAATCCATTGTAGCAGCGAACATATTGATATCATATGCAAATATTGCATATTTTGTACAAAGTGGCCAATTCTACTATAGTATTACGAATTGAAGACGAAACCTTACCTTCGATCATTATTAAAAAAAACATAAAACGTAAGAGTATAAAATCAACATTCAATTTCATGCAAACTATCTACGCTATGGACAATATATTTTTTGACATAATTTACTCAAGTGTAAAGAAGAATCTGAAGCGTTCAAATATAGTATATATTCCATATGTTGTTATTTGTTAGCTTAATTTTGTCCATTCCATGATTGCATCATAATCTAGGTTTTTAGATATACGTATGTAAATGTTAGTTAATAAAAAAATTTATTGAATAAATTATATGTGTATTTCGTTCATAACAAAATATGCACGTGAGAAAATATAGATCAAGTTACAATCTAAATTTGTGTAGTATTGCAGAATAAAATACAGAAATCGTAGTTTGGGTCGGCTTAATTAGTACCGTTTTTGAATATTTAATATACGTATATAAAAAAACTATTTTCTGTTCTGTTATCTTCAGCAAAATTGAGCGAGTATGGAATAGATAATTCTCCTCAAAGAAAAACGACGACGGTTTATTACATATACAATATGAACAAGAATACGAAATCTTAAACCTATCTTATCTTAATATGCATTTCGTTTGTTTTACAAAATCGCATATAGGAAAGGTATTAAAAATATCATCTCGATTGCTCATCATAATTAACTTTACTTTATAACTACAATTTTCATACTATTTTGTCAAAAGTATACGTCACACACGTTCTGTAAGGTTATAGTGTTTATAATATAACTTTATCTCTTCGTTTCTTCTTTTTGTTTTAATCGCTGTGCGTCTGATTTGAAATTATCGTCTACAGTGATGAAGAGGAATCAGGCCAGGCGTTAGGTCGAATTTAAGAAATAAAGAAAGTCACCCGAGCATGAGTATTTTGTCTATCAAAACGTTCTTATCGCAACGGATGGAAGATTCGTGAAACTGGGAATCGGACGAACTCCTGCCATGCTTGCGTGTGTTTGAATAAAACGTGTACGCGTAGCTAGCCGATACTGCTTTTATCTGTCTAAACCTCGTTAAAAACATTTCTTGCTCCCCTCTGGCGTGCGTATTAACTCAAGTGCATGGAGGTTCGTTCGTCAAACAAAAATACTGTCGCATATAAACAAGATTAACAAACCGATTTCGTTGACGTATTATCGTTCAAGTTTTTGCGTTTATTATCGATGATATTTGCAAGGCAACTTCGCGTAGACAAAAAGGGAAATTAATGTAGTTGCGTTATTTGGGCAAATTTCCGATCGAATAATATTTCTCTATTAAAAATTTTCTATTTGTAGAAAAGTTGTAGAAAAATGTAATTCATTAAATTTGAGGAAGAATAGTTATTGGTTTATTTTTCTTAATCTTCTTACGAGGCGATGGGCGATTTAAGAATAATATTAATATATAAAACAGTACACGCTATAATACATCCAAAATATGAAAAGATACTTTGAAAGGTATAGTAAATATAATTAATCGTATTTTTTTAAATGGCATATGCAGTTCTATTTATAATGGAATCTCAAATCCTAATAAGTTTCGGTGATGTCAAAAAAGTTAAAACAATCCAGTTATTTTCTTAAATTATGTCTTGGTACAACTGTACCATTAATTTTATGAGGGTGAAACAATAAATATCTTTTTCCCCGCATGAAACGAAACCTAGGTTGGAACGTAAAAAGTTCGAACTGCAGCAAGGTTCAACGATTTCGAAGAAATGCAGAAGACACGTCACCGACGGCAATTGGTCGCCCATATTTTGCATATTATGTGGCGAAGCAACTGTACAAATATCGTAACACGTTGAAATTTCAGTGCCTGTGCGCGGTTACTCTTATCATACCGCGATCTTGTTTGTTAGAAGATATAATAATTTATAATGGTCTGATAAACATTTATTCAATCAATTACAACTAGGCTCGCTATCTTAATTCAATGCCTGTCGAATTCATTATGCGATGAATGATACGTATTTTGTATATGTAATTATATATATTTTGTTGTAAATAATATTGTTTTTCTATCGGCTAACTATACGAATTCTTTTTTCTTTAAGCTTCTCATCATAATATATAAATATTGCGAAAATAATACTCGATACTATAGGAGAAGATAATAATATGTACAGAACCCTGCAAATATTCATAATAAAAAGAGTATATATTTAAAGGGACATATATTGTACAATTATGTGCAATTTAAACACATAACGAAATAAAAGTGAAAGCAAATAAATTTCAAGCATACTTAGTTCCGTGTCATAATTTCAGATATTTACATCACCTTCAAAGGCTTTCTTAATTTCTCTGAATATTAATCGTTTCTAAATATTTAATATTAGGCAGCAGTTGTGGTATATGGCAATATTGTGATAATAATAAAATGCATGAACTTATTTAACTATAAATATTGAATATAAATACATATAGTAAGTAGAAATAAAAGCTAGGTTTGATGATAATTTGGAATCCTGAATGAAAGTAATATGGAATTCAGTATCAAAAAGAATTTTCATTTCATTCAGACACAACAGTCTTTCTGAATAATTCCGTTCTCTCAGAGGAAGACGATGAGTTAAGAGTATTAGAAAGGTTATTGTTAACATATTTTATTCACTTTTATGAGATATGGATTTTATGTCAATCGGATGCATTATGAGCTCAAAACGAATGTGGAAATAAATATTATTATATTCATACATGCATATATTAGTAAGTTTTGCAAATAATATTACCTTTCTTTTCTCAGTTATTTTTTATTTCGCTGAAGATTTTCAGTTATTTAGACATAACAAAGAAAAAAACGAGTATTAGATTAAAGCAATACATATATGGTTTTAGTTAATTAGTTCATTAATTTCTGAAGAATCGCCTGCAAAAGATAATAATATACCATATTAGCACCATTTCTATACAATATCTGAAAATTGTTCGAGTGTTATTGTCATATAGCTATTCTACGAAAAATGACAGTCTCTAATTTATGAAAATAATTGCAGAGGAATATTGCGAATCAGCCATATGGATGAATTTCATCATGTTTAACAAATGCGCCGATATTTTACGATTATCTCAAACGTTTCGAGATTTCCCCGGTCAACGGTCATGAAGTGAAGTAATCGCGTCAAAAGGATACAATATTATAATATATATAAGGGTATAATAATGTGTAACTAAACACTTATCTAGGTTATGCAAATCTGCGTTATTCTCGATATAATGTAAACGTAGGAAATACGTATTTCTCGTGTGGATGTCTTGGGTATCCTACCAGGCGTCGCTTCAAAGCAGAAGAGAGAAGGGATGACGGGAATAAGAAGAATTACGAAAGCGCAATTATAAAAATCTTAATTACAGAAAAGAACAAAAATTACCATCGATAAGGCACTTTGTGAAAATGTATACAATTATATGTTTCTACGTCGATATATCACGAGTGTTACTACATAAATATGTTAATTATCTATTACGCGATCTGATAAGCTTGTGGTTACAAACATCTGTCGAAGATACTTCCCCTATGGTAACTTATCGTTATCAGTAACTAGGTCGTCTCGATCGTTCTTTAAATTATCGAAATCAGCATTCTGGAATTTCTGCAAAAACGTATATTACCAATAGGTCTTACGAAACTTACGGAAACTTAAATAAGCCTGAAAAATGAACAAGAAATTATTCAGACATTTTATAATTATCATCCTCTTTGAAACGTTTGACTATAAATAACCCATATATTTATTATTGCAATAGTAATCTCATCAATTCGATATATTAGGTCGTCCGAAAAGTTTCTTTCGTTTTATAAGGAAATAATGGATGCACAACATTTTTCGTTTTATATTATTTTATCGAATTACGTATGATCCATTTTGTTCTATCAAGATAAAGATTACAAAGTTCGACAGATTACGTTTCCTGTACGTATAAAGATGCATCGTTGTAAAAGACGGCTCTGTAAAAGGAAGACACTTTTCGGACAAACTAATAATAAAATACAGCTTTTTGTCATCTATATCTATTACATCTCCTGCTCACTACTTTGGTCAATATTTTGATCAACCTCGACACTTCTTTATAGTGGATTTTTTGAAGTTTCTTATCAATTTTTTGTTAACAGGATTTATGTTACAAAACATAATTATAATTTACTATAAACATTACTGCAACTCTTGCCAATATACAAATGAAGCAAGTTTTTAGTGTGTATAATACATATACAAATATTGGGTCGCTTGTATGACTAGGAAATTATCAGAGAACAATTATATCTTTAATAATTTAGATTAATTGTCACGTTTCATATGGAATTATCAGATGTCCTAATATTTACAAATGGAACTGTACACTCGGTTATAAGTTATAAGTATTGGACAACCATTCGTTATACAGGGTGAAGCGGTAATCGTAGTACAGCCGGAGATGAAGTGATTCTATGTGATAAAATAAGAAAAGAATTTGATATAACATGTTTTCATCTGAGATTCTGATTTCGAGAAAATCAATTTCGAGGATTCCACAAGTATACTTAAATTTGGCTACTTCCGGATTGCACAAGAGCAAATAATCGACAAGCGTTTAAACTATCTTTGAGAATAAGTAAAAAATGTAGAATAAAATTTCTTCATAAAATGCTTCGTTTTGAAAAAAAAAAAATAAATTTGAAAATGTATATGTACTAGATCAGTTCCTAATTAAACATGTTTAAACTTTATTTTCTTGAAACGGAAAAATTTTATTCTACATTCTTATTTTCTTATGTATAATAATCTCTTGATTGTGTAGCCCAGCTAAGGTATACTTGGCAAATTTTGATACTCGATTTTCTCAAAAACGAAGCGTCACATGGAAAAATTTTATTCTGTATTTTTGACTTATTTTTTCACATGGTATCACCCTCTGCCACCCTGTATCTATTCTAAAAGTCTAATAAATTTTATTCTGTTCAATATTTTACATTAAAAGACACATATTGAATACTCAAAATAATTATGGTGTAAATCAGAATACTGTTATCTTTATAAAATATCGTCTGCGTAATAAAAAATTCAGTATATTTTCTCAAATTATAAAAACGTAATTTAGTGAACTGCAAAACGAATGGAGTGGTGCTTTTAAGAGTTGAAATACTAAATTGAAATGTTCAAAATTTTGACTTACAGTGCTATGATTTTCAGCTCGACATATACATGTATGATGTGAACGAAATAACAGATTTATAATAAAATGAATATAAGAATATAGGAGCAGTGGAAAGTATTGAATATCTACTAAATATCAGCAAGTGTTGAATACAGGGAGTGATCGCGAAGCTATTCAATACATTCTAATTCTACAATGATACAATAATTTCACATTTTTCCTACATTTCGCTGATACAATTTCGGAACAACTCAACATACATATGTTTGCAATTGTGAATATCTTATAATTTCTATATATGTGTATTTTCAAATTCGTTTCAAATTCGTTACAAATATAATCATGGTAGTCATATGTCATTACAATAATAATGAAATTTCAAAGTATTTTGGATAATGCAAACATATTTATAAAAGTTGTTATTAAGTATTCAAATACTTTCGTGAGCCTCCGTAAATGTTCGAATACCTTTGAGCGATAGTGTAGTTCGCGATTGCAATCGTTTACCTCCATTGAGATCGGAGTATGTTCCGATCCACAGTAGACCGATCTATAAATGGCTGAATCCGCGATTACAATCGCATCGCGCCGGAGATGCGTATCCACCGGTGCCAAGTTGCGGATTATTTGTCAAGACTGTACATCGCTTCTATTCCGCTGGTGCGTAGTAAATACGTCGAGTGCTACCGCAGTAGATACAGACAGAGAGTAGTGGACCAATCGTCGCGTGCGACGAGAGGGGCACGACCAAGCTCTCTACTCACGCTTCGCGGTCGTCGCAATTCCACCGACTCGTTCGCTTCTTCGCTCGCGCGCTGCTGGCGCGTATGCGCGTGGAAATACACGCTCCGATCGACGTAGTCGCCTGTGTATATATCAGTTCGTCTGTACATAATTATACGTTCCTCTTGTCACCGATCGCGCGCCTACGTCTCGCTCGAGTTCGCTTGCTTGGGGTCAAAGTCAACTACGAGCTCGTTGGAGGGGAATGCGAAGACGAACTGTCCAAAGACGCATATACGTTTCGTGAACCCGTAGACGACTTACGCGTGTTTTCTTTGAGGCATCTTTGTTCCTTTGAAAACGGAACGTCCTTTTACTTGCTTTTGATGTTGTTGGAAACAACAAATTTTTAGATAAGTGGAAACCAATGTAGAAGCGTTCGTTATTTTTAGAGAAGGAGTTGAGTTTTATTTGGAATTTTCCTAGAGCTTGTGTATACAGAACTGTGCAAGACTATCTAGAATTTAATTTATCTTTGATAGCATGTAATTTAATTATGGTGATTACAAAAAGTATTAGCACATACTCCCTTTTTTCTAGTGAAGCGTTTTTTATCAGGTTATACATTTCATTTTTAAGATGTAATTACATAAAAGTATTACTAAAAAGTACTACCAAGTATATACTATCAAATGATACGTAATTTGCTATACGTATTTATACTTAATTAATTAGGCGAATGGTAGTAGTAATAAATGTTATAACGTAAACGTAACGGCGTATCGATATTTGTTTGGCAATTGTGAATTTATTTTGGTGTATGAATAGCTCCTTATCTTTAGGTTCTTTAGTTTTTAATGCAATATGAAGAAGATTCCTCTAAGGTGATAGGAAGACTATCTTCATGATCTCAGGCAGTAATATTCACATATAGCTAGCACAAATCCAGCAAAGTGTCTGGAAACGTATGAGTGTATGCAAATGAAGTTGTTCAAACATTTGAATTTAAGTGATTTGTTCTACGATTTATCTTTAATTGCAAGAGACCTTCGTAACTGGTCTTGACTATGGAATTGGAAGAATTAGAAACTACGTTACGGTACGTTCTAGTTACGGTAGAAAGACATGGTATAAGTATGTAATCGATTAATAACCCTTTATCTTCACATTTATATCCTACAATGGCACCTCGTTCCGATACGAAAAGATCATAAAAATTGTTATGATTGAAATTGCATATAAGCAATATAAGTTGCATATAGCGTGGCAGTAGAAGATAGTATGATCTATATTTATATCTACATACAATCGTCTAATAGTTTGGAATTATTATGTCCTTCGTAAAATTCAAGGATAATCATTTAGCAAGCCGTTGCCATCTTAAATTTCGATGACTTTTTTAAAATATTGTCGGGGGCATGATCCTAGACAATTTTTTTCTATGCATGTAATCACTGCTCGATCTTAATTCCGAGATATTTAGAAAAAGCTATCGGTACCACTATAGTTAATTTTGCCTATAATTGTGCATCCGTGGCTGTGTATGCAGTTGGTTTCCGGCCACCTCACGACGGCCGGATAAAATAACGCCTAAGGCCTCTTTTCCACTTGCGACTAGTCGTGCGGCTGCAAGTCGTGCCAAGTATCGCGGCTCAGTCGCGCGCGATGTCGAAAAAAGGTCAGCTTCAATCTTTTTAACGGAACCATATTGGTAATCTATTTATATGGACAAACTATTAGTATTGGATAAAAATATTTTTGGAAAAGCTGAGGAATATAAAATAATTAAATTTTTAGTTTTTGTCAAATATTAATAACCAACATACGTGTAGTATCAGGGTAGAAAATCTCTCCCGATTAAAGTATTAACCATTTATATTAAAGGTACTATATATTACAATATTATGTTTAATTATAGCACTATTATTATATATCATTACTATATAATATTATATAGCATTATAAGTTAATAGTGTTATATAGTGAAACGTCTTCAGCGACGGATCCTCACATTTCTAGCAGCAAAATGACGTTCAGTCGCGCGTGATTGTTCTGGATATAGGTATAGCATTTATGCATTCCATATACTTTGTAGTCGTATGTGACTGATCTGTCATGGTGAGTTGCGCCTTGACTTCGTAATCGCGCGCGACCCTTCGTCGCGGCAGCACGAATCGAAATTGTGCTATATTTGACAATGGACTTCGTAGTCGCGCGACTAATAGCAAATGAAAAAGAGGCCTAACTCAAATCTAATTCTTATCATTTCTTTATAGTTTATGTAGATTTATGTAGGTTTGGGTTAGATGTCATTGAGGCCGGCAAATCAATATCATATAGATGTACCATTACAGACAAAATTCACCGTAGTGGTACCGACATTTCTTTGCAAATGTATTTGGAAAACTGGAAGAGTCTGGCGGCAACATGCAAAGGAAAAAGTTGTTCAAAATGTTGATTTCCACAACATTTAAAAAAATCATCGAAATGCAAGATGACAGCAGTTTTCTACATGTATAATTACCATATCTTTTTCTACAACATGCATTTCGAATGAGTGATAATATGCCCAGAAAACTGAATATAAATTCAATTAATTTGAAATTTTTGCTCAATAATGTATTTATCTGCAATTAAATAATAAACCTATTAATATTTACGTCAAAAATGAAAGTTTGAGTTTAAACAATTCGACGGCGTTCTCATCCTTAAATTTCTGTTGTGTAATCGTCTCAATTACGATATCCTGTTTTTACGGAACTCTACTTTCTGTCAAATTGAACGGTACGAATGAAGTTATTGCTTTGTGATATATACTGATACATTTTACATAATGCTCTTTTAAATTTCGGACTGCGCTGGATAATGGACTATAAATGAGTTTCAAGTTATTTAGTAGGAGAATTGAAAGTTGTAGAAAACCACTTGGCAACTATGTATATATGTATTTCGTAACCGCGGATGGCAGGTACGGGTTGTCAACGTTGCTGATATCGATCATGACGAGACAGAGTTTTCCATGAACATAGGAACTTTCCACGTCAAATGGTTTTTATCCTAATTAGTATTCGGTACCCTCAGGGCGAGCAGCTTGTTTTATGCGAGAAATAAGTGGCACGTGTTTCACTGTACATAATATGTATAATAAATCCGCGGAAGCGTAGTTATAGTAAAATTTTGCGGGAGAAACTGTCACGCGGAAACATGGAAACGTCAAAGAAAACGGTGCCGCGAATTTAATTCGTACAATAATTTTACACGAGGCTCAACTTTTCAACCGTTCATCTATGTTTTCGCTTCGTGTTGAGTTTATCAGGAGGCGAGTCGTGTCGTCGTTTGAAAATGCTTCTGTAATGGGCATGACACGCGTTCGTTTCTCATTACGGTTTAATAATTATGCTCGTTTGGAAATCCTTGATGTCATTTGCTCTTCGTTTTCGTCACAGCGGCGCGTTTCTATCTCTTTTAACTTTGTATTTTGGGATTGATAATAGGGGGGATAATAACAGAAACTAATGGTATACGAGAGTGTAGGTTATTGCGGGATACATATTATGGGAGATTTATTGGAGCGTATTATATAGTTTGTATTTTCCGAGTAACATCATATCATTTGGTAAAGTATAATAATTATTTATAGTGATGAAATGTTACTTTTATTTTATACTTAATAAAGATTTTGATGTTAATATAAGGTATATAATTCATGTTATATTCTGTTCATGTTGTACATTGTTATATTAACGAAATGTTTAATAAGATTAATTATAATTGAGAGTAAAACCAAAAAAGTATATATAATCTACTAGATTAAAAAATTTATTTTATATTAATTATATCAACTAAGCAAGAACATATTTCTGAAAAATTATGCTATATACTAATTAAGTTAACATATACATACGTATACTAAAGTTGTAAAATATTAACACACACCTAATCTTCAACAAGCCTTCTATAACAGTTAGCAAATTAATTACTATAGTCTGTCCAACGAGATGTGTGGCCGCAATAATCACGATTTATTTATATCTATTGCCTCGTTTAGTTGGGCAGACTATAGATCAAAAAGATCTTCACGAAGAAAGATGTAATACTATTCTAAAAAATCATCTCTTCTCGCATTTAAATTGCAAAACGCAAGAATTTGATCTCTAGATGCGAACTATCTGTACGCATGTATGCATTCTCGTCCACTCGAATAGCATTTCTCGGTGCTCTTGAATTACATGTCTACGTCAAAACTTGGAAGGATACAACAATCCATCAGGTTGTACGATTCTCTTGGTAAATTGCATACTGATCGCCAAGTATAAACGTCGTTATACATTTAGAGCGTAGGTGTTCTCCAGTTGGTACAAGAAAAGCAAATCCACCTTTTGATTCTTGACCATCGCTCTAAATACGTAACTCATTCCGATATTTATACTAATTTTTTTCCTGTGATTGGCTTAACTATTTATTCAGCGCCGAAAGTGTTCGAATATTTACCGCAGAAAATTATTATGAATATATTATATCCGTTATATGAAACTTGTTGAAATGCTATCAGTAATGTAATGAGACCGATTATCGTTATTATATTGCTAAAATTTGAAACCGATATGAAAACGTGTATGACAGTTGCAAGATATTGAGTAAATTTATCAATTTTCAATTATCAATCACATTACCACATCATCACAAAATGGAATTTGCCGTAAATCACGTATATTGAGTATTAAGAAGATTTGTAAAAAAAAATCGAAATATTACTAATCGTTAGGAATAATTAGAATATTACCTATGATTTTCTTACATAAATATATTTTTAAAAATTATTGGAAATACACATTTAACATTTGGGTAGATAAAAGATATATCCTCTATTCCACATAGACAATTTTTTAATGCATTAATTAATTTAGGAGAATCCAAAAACATTACGTTGTTTCCGAAAGACTCAATATAAAGAATAATTGACTGTTCAAAAACTTTGATGATCTTTGCGAAGTATACGCTTGCTATAGATATCTTGCAACTTTTATACATATATACTTATATTTTCGCATTCGATTCAAATTTTATTAATGCAATCATGTTAGTCACACCTCATTACAATGAAGTCTCAAAATGTTTTGTATAACACGCATAATGTACATACATACTTACAAAGGTTTAAAAGGTTCACAAGTTTAAATGTTTAACAACTGAAAAACCTATAAATATTTAAATACTGTCATAAGCCATTGTACAAGATTTCTGATTTGAACTTTATGTTAAAGTTTTACTTAAAACATTGAATAACTAAACTGTAATAAAGCTATTACAGACGTTCTTTAAACTGTCATCATCACAGGAAGTAACAATTACATCCTCGTACGTTCTTTAAACAGGGAAGGGTACCTAATGGTGATATTTTCGATGCATGTATAATGTATATGCTTGTAACAAATATCTTATATCACCTATACACATTTCCAGACTGGTTCCAAATTTTACCAATATAATTATGATAGTCGTGCCTCCTTACAGAGCTAATGAAATTTCAGAATGTTTAATATAATATATACATAAAAAATGTCTATAGGTGTTAAAACACTTTCGTGAGCCATTACACGTCTGATCAATAACACAGAGCGTCTTAACGCGTGTTTCGGTCGTACGTGTACATTTCAGTGAATGTGTCTATCGTATGTTTCGCGTGGGATTCCTAATCGAATGAGGTGCCACTTTCGCGCCCTTTTCGTGGCCTCTTCTCCCGTACGAGAATCAGTGGGAATTGGGAATCGTAATGCTATACGAGCATGCTCGGCTGTTTTCGGCTCGATTCGGCTTGATTCGGCTTGATTCGCGCTCGCGTACGACTTTCGTGTTTCGTTATCCAACAAGTGTCGGAAACGTGGGAAGAAGGTGGCGGTGGTGGCAGTAGCGTCGGCGCGCAACGCCGCGCACAGGCATATCGTCGTACTCTAAACTTAGTAGCTATGCTCATAAAAGCGGCGCGGCGTACCGTATGGACGCTGGCTTGCGTAATCGTTCTATACTTTTTAAGAGCGTTCAGATGCAGATGCAGAGAGGCGGGGTCCGATATTCGCTACGATGTGACTCTGTTTCAAAACTGTTATGTAAAGATGATGGTCGCGAAAAGTCGTGCTTCCCCGAGGTCTTAATTAAATCGCCACGCTCATTTGAGTATCGTTAATTATCATGACTGTAGTTCGAATTAAAGTCCGAGCGAATCAGCCGAATGCTTTTATTTTCAGTTAGGAGGGAGCTCGTATTATTTTATATCTACTTTGTATACTACTGTCTATAAATATTTGGACACCTGATGCAATTCGGCCGAGAGGTGGATGTATGAAGATTATACGGAAAATATAATAAACTCATTTTTGTTGATTTTCTGACTTTTATATGAAGAAAAAGGTATTTTAATAAGATATAGTTGAAGAAAGGAATAATTTGATAGATTTGAACGTCTCGTTTAAAAATAAATAATAAATTCCAAGATATTTTGTAAGAAATCAATGATATTAGCTTAGTTGTTATGCTATCTTGATTAATACTAAAGTTTTCATAATTAATGTTATTAATACGCTCATTTTTAAATGTTGAAGAAAGTGACACAAACACGTAAGTATTTTATCTCAAAATCAAGTGTAAAGCTAGTTTTTGATGTGGAATTGGTTGAGATATTGAATTTTAAAATTGCTCTTCTATAAAGGACGAATAACGTAATCTATCAGAAATGTATCTGTGTTTAATGGACATTTCTATATTATTAATCTTCGCAATAACTAATTTTAAGTACCCTGCTCAACTTTGACCGAAACAAGAAATTATATGATATATGCATATAGGTACTTGATTATTCGAATCCCATTAATTTATTTGTAACGAATAGTTAGAATTTTATAAAATCTACATAAAAATCCTTTTAGAATGTGACTAGAAACGCATATATTCCAATTGCTTCAATGTGTCATCTCAAAACTGAACAGCTGCATTTAAAGTTATTTAACTCAGGTGCCTTTACAGAATTAATTTTCATTCGCATTTGATCGTTACTTTTTTATTTATGCTAATTAACATTAACTCTTAAGGAACGTCAGTGCCTTGCACATGATTTGCCGTTGGTTCGTTGCTTTTTTTGGTGCTTGCGTGAAAAGTGTTACATTACCATTACTTGATACGAAAACATATCTTTTGCATAAAAACATTTATTATAATATTTTCCATCACAATTTCCATGTTTCTGTTTTAATTGTTTATTTATGTGTTGTCAATGTATGATATTTTTGAATATACTAGGTAACTTCCGATACCATACTATACAATTATTATACTTCCCATGAGATTGTAAGATATGCAGTTTTTCGTTTAACCTATCTTCGTTATTCGAGGTTGATACCTTTCCGAAGTTTTCCCTTTATAAAAATTGCCATACAATGTCACCTAATGACATAATAATTTTTCGAATACGAGTTATTGATTTAATGTTGCTTTAATTTCACTTTAAATAAAATATGCAAATAGGAACTCATCCTCTTCAAAAAAAAATCTCGCCGCCATTTTAATAATTTGCATAAAAAAGATCTATACAAATACATAGATCCATAATGATCTGCACAGTTTACACCACCTATGAATCTATTATGATCCAATACGATATTTGAGGTTTTTTAGTTTCTAAATCGTCTTGCATGTAATTGTATGTATTAGGACGCCCGCAAAGATCGTTCCGATTTTCATTTCGTTCGATATACATTTATTGAATTCTATAGATACCATGTTGTTCTACAACCTTTCTCCATTTTTCACGCAACTTCAATATTCCATCCTTTCAGAACCTGTCAAGTTTTTCGGAAAAACTTTTCAATATGATCTTTCATGTCGAGCAAATTCCTTAAAAATCGAAACGAACTTTCCGGACAACCTAATACATCCGATACGATAAAGTTACGATGTATTGTCACAGGTGATATGCATATGTTCATTAAGGATTAACTATTACTTTCTGCGATATCTACTAACAGTATATGATTACCTGGTATAAGATCAGAAGATAAAATTAGATTAAAGAATGTCATTTGTGGAGCATGCTTATATATTTGGAATACTTTGAAAGTGACCAAGTACTTATGGACGATAGTGTATTTCTTTACAGAAACAATTGCAGTTATTGTAGCAGGATAGTATCTAATACTATAATAATTCCTGACGTTTGGAAATTTGGTTGAATAAATTGTACAATTTTTTTTGTGAAGGTAAGCTATGGATTATATATAAATAAGTAATATTATAGGAAATTTATGATTCATTCAATACAGGAAAAGTCTTTTTCTGAAAAGTCACGTACATGGAGGAGCATAGTAGAGTGCCACTTATCCGAACTTCATTCATTGGAACGAAGTTGTAGTTACTTTACAATTAACTAAATTCTCGAATCAGTGAATTCCAATTATATGAACTGTTTGTACTTCAATGAGTTCAAATTAATGAAGCTTTAAATCGTTTATGCAACAGATATGTATCTTGTCCACTACGATCTAAACATTCCATTCAAAGAATCGGTGAGATGATCGACTAATGTGAGGTGGAGCGCCATTGTTGTCTAGTTTGCAGGTTTTTGAATGAAATGTTTGAATCACGGTGGATAGGATGCCGATTTCTTCCTCTGGAAAGTCGTAAAAGAAATTGTTTATAGTTACATTCGTTGAACAATTGAAACATCAGATCGAGTATGGTTTTCATTCTTTAAAGAAAATGTGTAATATTGGGGCGAACCTTGACCGGAATGTAGAAATACGAGTCCGATGCTGCTGAAATAGTGAAAAAGAAAGAAAGAAAAGAAAGAATGAAAGGAAGATACGGAATAATGGTGGATCTGGGATATCTACGTGTGATAATAGATGCTATTTTCTCCGCATCTGAGTGTAAAATGTAAGCATATAATAAATAGAGTTCGAAAACTAACGTAATTTTGATACTTCTTTTGAAGAGAACGGTTGACTTACGATCCACGTTTCTCTTGAGACTTTTTATCCTCACGAGGTGTAGAATACGATGCTATAATAAAAATGTAACCTTGTATTTCATCGATTTTCACCGATTCAGAGATGGAGATTAATTCGATGGTGGTCAAATTAGTTTTGAACATTCTGTTCGTTACCACGATCGATCGAGAATCCCAAATTTTTCTTGAGTACCTAATGAAACGCAACTTTATATGGATTGGATCTCAAAACGTAGTAACTTGACGTTTATACAAATCTTCTTGAATCTTGTATAATCTAACATATGATAATTGAAACATCCAATAACATGTAACTTGTTGAGAAATTATTCTAAATTAACGATGTATTCCAATCAAAATTTGGAAAGAAACACAAAGCGGAAAATTAGAAATCGGGAAACTTAACAAGAAAGGTATTAAGTTTTTCTTTCTATTGTTTCTAAGCGATACTTCTTCCTCGTGTTTCATCAATACATTGCTCAAAATGCGAAATTCGTAGTAATAGAAAGCAAAATTTCCATTTCGCTTGTATAGGCCATATTTTTTGCGCGATGAACCCGTTGTGGTTAAGCTATTGCGTGCAACGAAAGGTTTTGAAAGATCAATTAACACAAAGTCAGCGCGCACTGCGATGCAGAAATGGCTTAGAAAAATATTTTCCAGTCCTTTCGCGCAACAGCACCGAGGCATTCCAAGTACGTGTAGCATTTTAATATTGGCTGATAAATACGGACCGGCTTCTATTGCGTGTTAGAGTAGAGTTATAAGGATAACCTATGATCCGTGAGTAGTATAGCGATTCTCCATCGTGGACTGCCGATCATGCATGCGTAATTGCGAATTATCTCTTGGGTTTGCGCAACGATTACATTTGCGATCGTAGAATTCAGAGGGGGACTCGATTGCCTAAAATAGCCGAGAATCGAAACGCTTTGAAGATACACGTAGTCCATCTTACTATCCATATTTTGATCGATGCTCGCGATATCCACAACTAGAAAGAGAGAAAGACAGGAAGAAACTTACGATTGGCGAAATGATACTGGCGTTGTTTTAATTAAGTAAGTGTCGCGTTGTTCCTCTAATGAACATTCTGTGAGAGCTTCTCCAATATAGTCAGTTTCGTTTGATGATCTTCATATTCAGATGTTTCTGAATGTTTGACTGCAAAAGTGATTTTTAAGTACAGAATTGCAAATCTTAAAACATACATATGCATGCCTATAAATTCATACCGAGATATTTTTAAATCAGTTTTTCCTTGGTTAAGAATATTTCTCACAGTTTATCATCGAGACTGTTTTAAGTAAATAGACTTGGTTATTCTTTCTACAGATAAAAATAATTCAATGTAAAATACATCATAAAAAATAAAAAATGAAATTGATAACATCCTGCAACAAATTACAAGCTTTAGAGCAACTTCCTGATTGATATGTTTGACACAAAAAAAAAAATGTAACTTTATAGAGTTACGTGTGTTAATAATTTATTTAATTCAAAAACTGACAACATTTTCTTATTTCTATATGAATAAATGAAATTTAATATTAAAAATGTGACTTCAATATTTCTAATTCAATTAAATAAATTACTCATAAAGTGTATATTTTGTCTTGTTACACACTTTCAATTATGGAATAAAATAAATACGAGTAATATTTAACTAAATTGGAAAAATTTAAATTATATTGGAAAACAAATGGAGAAATTTTATATTACTTTTCCTGTTTGTTTCTTCTGTAGAATGGTCTTTCTTGCTGATTGTATTATCAGTCATTCATGATATTTTGTATTTTATAAGTATTTATATATAAAAGTAATTGTTTCATAATTAGTAGCGTATTTTACCCATAAATTTTGAACACCGAAAAAATACCTTGCTACGACATAAGATATTGTAAAATTTGCTTGGAGGGAATACCAATCTATTCGGACAAGAAATAAAGTGAAATAAATGGATTTGTTAGCAGAAGAAAATAGTACAGTATTATAAAAATAAAAAGCAATGCAAATAAAGATATATTTCGAACACAACGCATACGTGTTCTTGAAACGAAAAGTAGAATGTTTGCACACTTTAAAATTCTTTCGTACGTATAAGATCCATATGTATATCCAATTTTAGTTTAATAATGAATAATCTCAAATTCAGAAAATACTTAAATTTAGACAAAACACTTAATTAAAGTTGCTAATCATATTGTTACTAAACTGAAAATATTCATCGCGATTTAATGCATTATCACAATTTTTCTGCTACGATTGCGTAATAATTGCATGACGCTGATTCATTACACTCACTGTAATTGAGGGAGTTTCTCGTCAAGAAGAGTATAGATGATATATATACATACGTAAATCTCTTAGTGAAACCTGCGAAAAACAGTAATATCCTCGTTAATGGGAAGTTGATATTTATTGTTGAGTGCAAGTATCTGATATTTTTGCTTGGACAATGCTGATACAAAATCAGATCTCAGTTTCTATAAAAAAGTTATTTTTTACATTTTAACTTGTTCTGTAGTTGAAACCTTCGATATTGCCTTTCATTTTTTTCTAGAGCTTTTCATTTTACATTTTGAATGTACTTTTCGGCGTTATTGAGGGATAAACAATTAAATTAATTAAACAAATGCCAGGTTAGGTTTCTTTCTTCTATTATCGTATAATTTTGCCCTCAAAATCTATAAGTTGCGATTCGTAACAGGATTCTTTACTTATCTTCTCTAACTTTTCATTAGTCTTCTTAAATCTTCGCAGTTATCATCTGTACATAAATATACCTATAAGTATAGTTTCTTTCTGTATTTTCTCTTCTATATTTTCGTCATTAGATCATAGACTTGTGCTATTTTGGAAACTAATTATGCGGGATCACCGATTCTCCTACTGATGTTTATTTATTTTTGAAAATTTGTAACCTAACGACTTGACAAAGTGATGTACGTATCCGTAATTTGTATTTTATATTTTAATAAAGAATGCTAATTAATCTTTTCAAGGATGTTCAAATGGCCTTAGAAAAAGTAAAAGATATATTAAAATATTTAACAAAGATAACCAAAAGGGGCTGTCGCGTGTCAAGCCAATTTTCTATCTTTATCTCAATGTACAATTTATCGTAAAATTGTCGCTAACGTATTGTAGACAGAGTCTAAATTTATGTGGGATAACAGCTATTAAAGATGATATTAATTAAATAAAAAATTTGACACAATCGTATCGCATTTTTAACATAAACAACGGAATACCGATAATAAAGTTATTACATAGATTCTATCGGCTGAAAGCATTTAAGAGTTTGTTTCACATATATTTTACAAACATTGGAGGCAAACATGCATATTTCTGTAGAAGTATTTACGTTTGAAACGCGTGAGTTGACGATTCGTTTCTTCGCTTTCCTCAAATTAGTAGTGAAATTTTGTAAGTAAGGTGATAACAATCGAATTATAAATGAAATGATACGGTGGATATCGAAAGCAATAGACACGAGGCAGACATGTGTTTAATAAGGAAAAATACAGGAAATATAATACAGGTTAAATTAGAAATCATTGGAGATACAGTCAATTTTCAAATTTTTCTTTTAGCTTCTAGGAGGCATATTCCTTTAATAGTTATTTTTATGTGAACTATTTGATTTTCCTGTTAAACATTTAAAAAGTAGACATTTTTATTATCTTTAACATGATGTTAGCTTACTAAATACCTAGTAATAGTTGATCTAACATTTAAATTATAACAGAATCATTAAACGATTTCACAGCAATGGCTTATAGCAAAATAACTTTATCTGCAAGCTTTTTATACAGATATAGTGATACAATTAAATATGGAAAATATGCTTAATAAATAAATAGGTGCAGAAAGGTCATCTCCAAATGTGGAGTTAATCTTAAGGAACAAAATATGTACGTATATTATCCATCGATAAACTCTACTAAGTTCACTTTTTTAAAAACTATTATCAAAAGACTAGTAGAGAAAGACGTTTTAGGAATGTACCCATTATATCTCCGAACCAAAGATATGAATTATCGGTCAAAACAAAAGTATCCTATACTTATTTTTGACAAGATGTAATTTAATTACAATATGATCTATAATACGATAAAAACGAATGTTAATATGCAAAAACTAGCACTCCTAGTAATTAATATATAGTAATATAATATATAATAATATAATAGTAATAAAAAAAAATTAGCACTCTTAGTAATTGTAGAGATTGTACTTGTAGAGATACTACTTTGGCATTTACGAAAAGTTCTTTATTTTCAGGTTCGATCATGGAAAAATATTCTAAAGACTTGTGACTTTAATTCAAGTAATGATATCTAAGACCGTTGAGTAGATCGATGAAAAATTTTTATTCTACATTTTCCTTCCATTTTTGCGTAAGAATCACCCCCTATTCACGTACTTAGATATACGATACTTTCGGACCGATCCCGTATAGTAGAATTTCATTTGCTGCCACGAAATTTTAATTGGAATCTTTTATTTAAATTAAACTTAAATTTTAGTTGAAAAGTAGTAAAATACGATTCTGTTGAAAATGAATCCCTGTAGATTAAACCTACTTATTCGAATGGAAAGTCATACGTGGAGAATAGGCGAGCTTCTAGTATATGAACTGTTCGTTTCCCTAAGTCTAGATGAATGGGGTTCTATCGTAAGTGTAAATTTGTTGAAATGGACCAGGCTGGGAAGAGAAACGAGGCTCGTATCGCGCGCTTGTTTCCATAAAAGAGGCCAGAAACGCGTCGCCTCGCGTCGGTGAGATTCTGTCGAGATGCAAATTCTGATTCCGTTCTTTTCTCGCGCATACCCACCTTGCGCCAAGCTATTTTCGACGATGCGAGTACAGAAAAGTAAGGAGACCGAGTCCGAGAGAGGTCGAGCGTGTTCCAAAAATAAACGACGAGCCCATCGAGCGGCATTTTATGCGTTGCCGTGGCGGGGGAGGGGCCGATAAGGTCGAGCGTACTTTCGAACGCTGCGTCACGAGTGTTGAGCTTGCTCCGAGGACTCACTCGTATCCCAGCAAATTAGCGACGTTTCGCAGTCCAAGCGAGAGGGTGAAACGGTACGAGGGATTCACAATTTATAGAGTTGCTTTACGCGGGACCGCGTGACCAGGAAAATTGCCCGACCACAGTTATCCTCCAGTTTCTTGCGATTCCGTAATAAGATGGCACACGGTGGTCATTAAGCGTGTCAATTTCGCGAATTATATAAGTACAAAAGACTATAAAGTATTAGTGAGGCCTTCTTTTAGTTATGGTTTTTAATATGAGTAAGTTACAATTAGGCGAAAGAAAAAATAATAATTTCGCATTGACAGTAACTGTAACTGAAAAGAATATCAATCTTCTTAGGTCACAAGTTTAATTTAAGAAATCGTATTTATATGTGTAGCTTCAAAACAATTGACAATTTAATAACATGGGAAATTTTTCGCATTAGTAAATAAACTGTGTATTACCTGCCATTGTTTGCGTCTACTATTATTATTTTATCATGTGAATTTTTATTTACTGCCACTCAATAAGAGGACGCACTATAGAATCTGTTAAAATTCATATTAGCTTCTTTAGAACTAGAGTTTGTTTTTCTACGGAAATTTCATAACGAATCTTAATTGTATTATTGTTGAAGAATACACATAGTTTCAAACTACATATATGTTTTTGTTCTCTTACTATAACTTAAAAATACCGTTTTTATTATAACGCCGTTAGGAGGTTCGGAATGATTTGAAATTTGTCATGCATGCTCTAAATGATCCACGATAGAGAAATAATTTTGCTGGAATTATCTGAGAAATGTAAAAATGAGATTCTAATGAAAAATAAAGCTTTAGAACTGGATGATTAAATATTTTATCTTCTAGTATCGTTTTTTAGAACTCATGAATAAATAAATACTTCTTTAATATTTAAATTAAAAGTAATCGAATAAAAATAATGTATTGTCCTTCTACCATATCTAATTTTTAATGTAATTATAGTAGTAGAAACATTTAATTTTAATTAAATCTTTTGAAAGGAAACAAGAATTGATTTTTAATTAAAAAGACGATGGAATATTTCCAATTTTATATTGTGAAACGTTCAGTGATCCTTGGAAAGACTGCGTGTTCATCATTTTAAAAATGTATCATAAATATCTTTGTGTTAATGTGTCATTAATAAATTTTTATCAAGAATATGTCAAAGAATTAAGTTTGATTCCTTTTTTCTTATCTTGCATTATAATTTATGTAGGCATCTTTATATAACTTTGCAAATAGAAAAGTTAATCGATTATATACATGTTTGTAAATATGATTTGAGAATTTACAAATATACATGTGTTCAAACATTTAGATACTTGTAGAATGAATCCCTTAAAATACATAGTGTTGAACAAATTATAATAAACTTGAAGTTCCGCAGTGACCGTTTTATAGGAGAATGCTGTCATATGCCACAATTTTATTTTAATTTATTCCAATACACGTATATTTGAGTTAAACTTCGATTTTTTTTTTTGCAAATGAGCTTCCAAACCAATAATTTCGTTATTTTTGATTCTGTTTTATTTTGAATCGTATGTTCTTTTTGGCTCCACTCCTATCACGAATTTAGGACCACGGTGTATAAATGTAGTTTGTATAGAGGATGAATCATCTTAAAGTGGAAGCTGAAATATCCGATAATATATCCGATACTGTTAATTATATCGAAATATATTTTAAACATATTTTAAAGAAATTAAGAACAATTTAAATGGTTTCGAAAGAGAATTAATCGATGTAATTAGCATTTTAGTATTTGTTAAATTTGTTTCTTTTTTAGTGGAATAATAAAAATATCATTAAATATTTTAACTTTTATTCTATAAAAGCTATTGTATAAAAGACAAGGAAAACAAATATAAAGATAGTGTCTTACTTTTTTCTTTTTCTTTCACACGATAAGTTTTATAAAGTAAAAGTTAAAATATCTATTATATTAATAGTTTTTCCAGATAGATCATAGGCAGGTTAATCATTTTTTATAGAGAATGTCGAACTGTATCCAGTAATTCATTGATTATGTGATTTCATAAAAAAAAAAAAAACAAATTTAGCCTTCAAATATTCTCTACGTATCCACCTATAAAATAACTACTTGCACCGATTAATGTCCTCCTCGAAACCACTTAACTTTTGTTTGAAATATTTTTAGATATAATTAGCAGCATCAGGTTCCATTCTTAGGTGACTCACTCTGCATATACTTTTTTTTAATTTTCTGATTTCATATCTACATTCATAAAAATGCGATTTTTTCCGCATCTTTTTCAAATATGCTGCACCCTAATTTGCCTATAAACAACAACGTAACAATCGTAAATGTCGTTCCGTAATTGATATGTTACACACGATCTTTTAACATTCGTGGATCTACTGAACCTGTGATTATCCTGAAATATCATGAAACGAAAGGCACCTGTGAGGTGCGTATTACGCGCATGTTTGTCAAACTGAAACATATTGGAACGGTATCCTTTGAAGGGAAGTGATGTAAAAGAAGCGCGCTATATTTCTATTAGATATTTCCGTTTCGATATCGTCTCATATGTCACGCCAATGACTCTGTTTTCTTGCGACATGTGTAACGTAGAGCATGCATGTCCTACTGTTGTTGTGCTTTTCTGCTGTTTCAAAATTGAACAATACATCCCTCTCTGAACCGAGCCGGAATTTATTCGGTTTCACTTAAGCGTCACTAAGCCTCACTTTTCTTTTCATTTTTTTCGCTCTATAATCTAACCGTGTTCGAATCGCTTTACGTTCAAATTCCTGGGAAATTTGATTATTACTGAACTGATTATAATTTGGAACTGCGGAAAATAATTAGTGAAATTACATTTCATGTTATGTCTACGAATTCTATCAGTTCAATATCTATTATTTCTACTATCTATAATAACAAAATTATACTTATTATATTTACGACGAATGGCGAAGAATAAATAATTCTTCTAATAAAGAAAAATTAGGGATAAAAGAAACCATGTTTATGATATACCATACGTATCACCACATTATGGTGGTAATATGTATGTATATTTAGAAATATGTGACAGGTACCCTGTACAGATTTATAAAACAAATAATTCTGCTAAGTCTATCTTATTACTAAAAATGAAGAGAAAGGTATTTGGGAGAAAGAATAAATTATTTCTTGTACAATATACATGAGGCATGAACTTTGTTTTCTACAAAGAATATTTTTTACACAACACAACTTACAGTAAGTGATATCTATTAAAAGAACTTAAAAAATTACAGAAATTTTCTAAATAAGTTTAAAAGTTCTTAATAAGATTAAAAAATGTATTATTCAACGATACGTAATATGCAAAATATATTCAATGTTGTGCATATTCATATCGATATTTTCATTGTAATATTATTTACAATAATATTCTTCCTATCTTCGCTTACACATCATAAGTAGGATATACCAAAGATGGTTTTATTGGTTTCAAAGGAATTAATCCTTTTTCCGTAAACTGGGATGTTTGGTTCACGAGCAAAGAAAATTTTGTGAGTTTCTCGGAAGCAAGTACTTAATTAAAAAAAGTTGAAGGGTATATAATTTTAAGCATCTCAATTGAGAGGTCTTAAAAGATTTGAAGATGCTACTGGCGAACTCCGTTTATATAAACTTATCGGGGAACAGGTTGATTTATATAACACTAGTCCATCTATTTCCCTCCATTATAGCCCTATTAGCACGTATGATTTTTCGTTCAGGTAATAGGAATTCTTGTTCGTATACTCCTATCCTATACATGCCACGAAACATTTGCTCTTAAAATAAAATAATAAAATTGTAAACTTGTATCGACTGCGAAGCACGTTCTACTGTTTACATCGTATTACTAGACGTTCATATAAGTGGAGTGACGCTCGGCAGTAGATTAGATAATTAGAGCTCAGTTAGAGTTCGGTTAATCAGGCACTACTAAAATTTCGTTCATATAAATGGAGTTCACATAAACGAAGGTCCACTGTATAAGAATTTCTGCACATTTTTGTAAACAGCTTTATCATTGGAAAACATGTTGGACGCAGATGATTCTCAATTGGATTGATGATCCGGTTTGTTGTAAAAGTAAAAACATTTCGGAAATAAGGGTTAATTTAAAAGTAAAAAATCTATCGTGGACAGCTTCGCTTAGTAAAAATAATTTTTTATTAAGAAGATTTTTATCGTCACATAAAATCATTCAACTTTTGCTTCAATTAATAAATATAATAAGTTGAACTTTTATATCATTAGGAATCTTAATTTCTTCAATTATTTCTTTATAACGCTACAGAATATGTAAAATTATATAACCTATAGATATATCTGTATCTTATAAATCTTATCTATCTTGTTTATTATTATACTAATATATTCGGTAATTATATAGAAAGGGATCTTAGTTTTTCAGTTATACACAAAAGAGTGTTTGATAGTCGCTATATATGCAAATAATAGTAAATCGTAGCAATTGAATCTATGATATACAAAATCGAATGAAATAAAAATTAAATCGCGTTAACGCTATTACGGATATTAGTCTAGCTTAACTTATAACCCATTGATTTACCTTTCTTTATTTATATTAAAGATGATTAGCGCCAATGAGTTAAGTTTAGGTTGGGCTATGTAAAAATGCGGCTGCCTACATATATGCCAAAATGAAGTGTAATGGAAACTAACTTCGAAGCTTTGTGTGAATGTCTCGGAAACGAAGATAGAGTTGCGATTACACGGGAAATATACATAGGAAAAAGTTATTAAGAATGTTGACCTTAACAACAAATATCAGGCTCATCGCATTCTATGACTTTCTTACATAATCACTATATCTGCTATGACATGTATCGATACATTAACACCAACTAATGTATTAAGTTTATGGTGGCTTATATAAATATTAGTTTCCGTTCCTCTCACCCAAATAAAAAACGTGTAATCAGTCGTGATCTTTTCCTTATAGGTATGGAAGTATTCGATTGTAAAGGATTATTTGAAATAAAAATTTGATATTTGTACGAAAACAGTCCAAAGATTCAGATTTACCAGCGAATTGCGTATAATTGCGGTATCAATTGAATGGTGAAACAAAATTTGATACGTTCCATCATGTGCCCCCTATGTGCGTTGAGTTTGCATAGAAGTGAAAACTATAAATTGAAGCATACCTGTTCGTCACGTACTTAACTCGACTTTACAATGGCAAATATGTATTTATCGAGACCATACTCGCGTTTATAAGAGAATCTGGAGCTATGTTTACCAAGCTACGTAAATACTTCAGTACATATCTACGTCACCGCACATGTTAGCGAATCGCGTTTTGTTCACTTCGCACACTTCGCTACGTGTTTGACCCTTGACTTCGTTATGCGATTAAGCGACTGCATTAGCGGAAACTTAAGCCACTTCGGGCTATCAAGAGTATCTTCACTTCGTTCTTTGGATTCGGCGAGTTTTCTAATTATTCGCATCAATCAACGCGAAGTGTCCAGTGAAATTAATGACAAGGCAGTTATAGAATTGAACTCTCTATTCGTTGTTTGAAGTTTATAGATTTGATAAACAGATCGACAAAACCTACTGCCTATTAATCGCTTTCACTGATTCTTCTTAAACTTTGTGAATCTGTCTTTTCGAAGTATTAATAATAGAAACATATTTTTTGTGATACTTCTTTAAGGAAAACATAGTTTGCTAAAATTTCAAGCCAATCTCACTGAAACAAATATCTTTGTTGTTTAGTTAGTTAATAGTTTGTAAATATATCTTTTCTATTTATTTGAGACCTGTGGTTTCCAACTCACATCTTAATTTTTGATTGAAATATTAATTGATATGTAATATGTTAATTAAGTCCGTGTTTCGCAGTTATTTTCTGCGTTCAAAATAATATCAGATTATTTTCAAAGTGGCTTCGTGCCGTTGTCAATTAGTAAAAGGAAACATATGATGTCACTGTCAAAGTTCAGAAGTTTGAATCGTGCATTTAGATAATTCATAAATCAATTCTATCGTGATATTGAAGATACAAGTGTTTTTCTAAAATAATCAAACTGCGAATATTTATGCAAATTGACAATCTATAAACATAAATAAAGAAATGGTACCTAAACTGCGAATATTCATATAAATTCACATTTTTGTAAGCACAAGAAAAGAAATGGTACCTGTGAAAACATTTATTTTATTTGTTAAATATTATATCGCATACTGTATTTTGAATATTTAATTAATTCTGTTCATTTTTACATCTTTAAATCTCTCAAAAGTGCAAGTACATCTGTGGTCTAATAATAACGAGTGAAATATTTGCAACAAACTACAATAAAACATTTCTTGCGATGATTTAAGTGTCATTCGTAAGTACAATCATTGACAAAATTCCTTTCTCAATCCAGTCAGAAATGAATTAAGATTACAAATTGTTTCACCTTGAGAGTGGCCAATTTGTCACAAAACTGAGCATCGTATTATCAGTGCGCTGGCGATAAAAATCTCATATTACAATTTCTAAAATCGAAACTCTCAAAACGTTCGAATTTCATTAATTGTATAAAGATCTTGAAATGAAAATACGAATGAACCATGTATGCCGATTATTAAACGAATTCAATTTTTCCATCTTGTATTTCAATATAAATAAATGAAAATGATGCACATATAAGTTGGATAATTTAGGTACGCGAGTATCACGATCGAAATGTCATCGTGTTATCAATGTTATGTTCAGGTTGGTAATTTTGTGAACTTTTAGGGACTACATGAAACGAACCTCCAACATAGATATATCTTCCGCGGCTCATTTCGTTAAACTTTACTGTAATTTTCGTAGCAAGACGCCAGAGTTATCGTGCGGTGTTATCGGTGTTTTATCACTGCGCTCTGTTTGACGTGGCTTATTGCTCACGACGCAGATACGATGAAAAGCGGCGCTGTAAATTGCAACAATTATTAAAACGGTACAGCGCAGAATTTTGCTGCTTTTTTCGAAGATACGTCTGAAATAAGCATAAGCACTGTCGCGGGACACATATCAACTTTATTATTAAGCGTCCTCGATGCAATGATATAACAGGAGGATTGAATGTTACAAAATATACCAATAAAATGATTAATTTCGATTCAGTTACCAAATATTAAATTACCTTTTGCTACATTTTAACCCTCCGCCTGCAACCTTGTTTCTATTAATGTCGCGGCTATACTAGGTCGTATACTACTTAAGTCCATGCAGTTGTTTTGGCCTTTCCTGTCTTCTGTTTTCAAAAATCTCGGAAAATTCGCGGAAGTCTTTCAAATTTCTAGAATGTCATCCAACAGCTTTTATTGTTTCATGTTACCTTAATTTTTATAAGCAAGACAAAAGTTAAACATAAATGTGGAAAAGATGCTTAATATTACTGGTCGAAAACAAGCCAGTATGCAGATGGGGGGATATTAGATCTAGCGTGTGTATAATATCGACATTTAATTTTTAAGATTACATATCGTTCACCACTCTACTTGTAATGTGACTCACACGATAATCGTAAACGCAATGGCAACTGATAAATTGCATATTTAACATTGTAGTTCCTTTGCATTTTGCCTCAGTAAAAACACCGTTGAGGTTGCTAAAATAATTTGCATTCTGAAGAAAAACATTGTGATACATATTGTGATATGCAAGATGAGATGAGAATAGTAATACAATTGGCGAGAAGGAGAGTCTACGTGAAAAAATAAATAAAAAATGTGATATAAAATTTGTGTTGTTCGGCGTCTTATTTTGAAGAAATTGTTTTTGAAATTTGTTTAAAATGACCGCAGTGGTTATAAGAGATTTGAACTGTCAGAAAGAAAATGTCAAAATTGAAAATATACGTTTTATCCATAGAGAGACTTAAAATATAAAACTAAAAGTACATACATAGTACATATTTCTTCCTTATATCTAACATTATTTTCTCCAAGTTACATTACGTTTTCAGAATTTTCGTAGAATTTCTTGCTATGCGATCCATGGACTATCACCATTTATTATTATATTCCATTACTACCATTATGTTTCTTGAATTTCTCCCGTGTGCATCGTTATCAGTCAATTTTCGTTGATCGCGTCGGAGAATCGTGTCCAGAACTAGCGATGGTGTATTTATTCCCAGTCGCTCGTTTTCTTACCTCCAAACGAGCACACATTGAACAGAGAACAAAGTTCCTTGGCATTAGACTCGCCAGTGCCAGATATTCATACGACCTTCGATGGCTGGTTACGAGTCGAATGTAAATTGAAGGGCCGAGAATTCAAGGACATCGCTACTTATACGCCACCCTGATAGTAGTTGTGTACTTTGAGTTTGGCTTCTCGCGACCTTGAATCCTTCGACGAGAATCACTCATTCTGGACGATCTTTTCCATTTCTGAGGCACGTTGCTGTTCTATTTTTTCTTTGTTCTTTCCTCAAGCGCTTTCCTCTTCTCGTGACCATAAACTCTCAGAATTAAGTTTCACCAGGAACTTCTACGATCGAGTGACGCTCGCTTGTATGTGGGGCAAATGTTATCTCGATGCAATACTACGTGACCCGAACGACGATGGGTTTAAATATGAGAGATAAATGGCCGTTTTGCGATGCTTAAAATAATTAGGCGTTCCTGGACTCCGCAATAGGCGAAACTAAACTGTAACGAGAGAATGTTTTAGGTCGTTCTTGGATTCATATAGGCTAATGCATATATACAGTTTTCGAAAAATTGAATATTTCTATTATATTATTATCTCTCTGATAATAATACGAGTAAAATTTCGCATCTGAAAATAATTATTTCTTTCTATTGTCAAGACTTCTTGCACTTTTGGTATCATAATTACATTACTTATGATAATTGATAATTTAAAATATGAAATTTACAATGTTATATTTGACGGTTTGTTCGCATCTTTTCTGAGCTACATTCTGTAAAAAGTTAAATATCGAACGTGAAGATACTGTGTCTTTAATACGATGTTTCACTTTGTTACTGCAGACTTTCATATCTTATCGCGAATTAGCGTGTCTAACAGTCCCGACATTTAATTTTTTAAATAACGTGAAAAATACTCGTAAGTACAATGGCATGCATAAATAAAATGCATTACATTCTACCTGTGTTTGAACTCGATGAAAATATTACTGAAGTTGTTGAAATTGTTTGACCTATTTTTAATGAAAATTTCGTTATACATATCATTAGTAGACTGTTTATACAACTAGTAGGTGTTTATACAACTTCATATTTCATTGCACCTAAGGAAATGAAATCTAAGCAGTATTTGTTTTGTTTCATCAACTAAATATTGTAAATGTATCTACCATATGTTATTGCCATGTATATACCATATATGCAAATGTATATACCATATATCATATACTATTGCGTATCTTAATTTAAAATTTCCTGTAAATAAACATTTGCAGTTGAATTATATGTAAAAAGTGATATTAGAGATTTCTTAAAGAAGATTTTTATATAATTCAAAACATTCACAGATTAAGTGCCTGAATGATTGTAAGAAGTTTAACATTGTAACAAGAATCATTGAATCAAATGACTACAAATTGAGAAAAAGTCACTAATATTAATCGGGAAAATAAAATTGGGCGACGTTTGGTTAGAAATGAATGAAAAATAGATAAGCTTTAAATAAGCATCTATGTCATGATAAGGTAAGATTTACCAAATTGGCTGGAGTTTCGACACAAGACAAATTTTAATACGTATAATGTATTTCGTCATCGATTTTCGAATGCTGCGAACCGTGCCGGTGCCAATGATTCGACAGAATTAAACCAGCATTCAGCTTATCACAATTCTTATATATATATATATGGACATGTACACGAAACATATGTATACATCTTTCTTCTCGTTGAACGCTTCAAAATAAAATGTGAGAATCTTATACGTTATGATAAGCTTTCTTTCTTATCATGTACATGTATATCTATATGGCATTATACATATATGTATGACATTTCAACTAAACATATATAATAAATAAATTATTACTTAACGAAGTATTAAGTTTCATTTTTCGAATTTAACAAAAAACAATTTATTTATTTGCACATTAAGCGCCAATTTATTCCAAGCGTCCAAGTCACAGGAAATTTCTAAAATACGTCACAAATTGTTAAAATTATAGAAGTAAAATTACACGACTTTTGGCTATATATATGTACCTATGTTTGTTATTCGTAAACGCGTATAAATAGTCATGCGTAGTTAATAAAACTAATATGCCCTTGTAAACATTGCACGAATAGATATATATTCATTCCTTTTTATTTTCGTTTATTTTTCTCTTAAAAACTATTTCACCATTACGCTATCAAACACAAATCCGTACTACCAATCATTCAAAAGAGCGCGCGTAGTTATCAAGCACGACGAAAATGCTTTAGTGTAAAAGACGGCGCTTCGATAAAACAAATCGTCGGCATTCCTTATGCATACGACCCTTTAACATTTGATCTTTGTCACTTTACGTAAAGGGCAAACGCGGCATGATTAATGTAATGTACAGAATAATCAGTTTTTTCTCGTAGTTTGCGCTAATCTAGAGTCAACGAGAATGGATGATAGCGTGTAACGACGAGCGATGCCAGCAACGAAAAATAAATCGATAACGCGCTGAAGAATCCGAATCACGGAAGACACCAATTGCGTTGCTAATGTTTTTCCGTACGCCCCTGTATAACTCGTTGTCGATCCGATCATTTATTTATAGATGATACAACCTCGATTAATTGTGTGTCGATTATTACGTACGGCATGCATGTTTGTTGTGTGGGAGTAACAATATCGACAGTACGATGGAAACTACGACGTCTAGGCTTCGTATGTTAGACGAAGACCAGTTTGTATTTGTATTTCTCTCTCTCTCTCTCTCTCTCCCCCTTTTCCTCCTCCTTCTTTCTCTTCTTTCTAATTCGTTTTTTCCTGTTTCATCTTTTATGCAACTAATATGCCTCAGATACATACACACGCGAATTACGACAAGATAATGTTATGAGCGCAATCGTAAAAGGTTGTATCGGTGAATTGATTAAAGTGCGCTCGCGATTACTCAAACATCGGGGGCTGAAACGTATAATTAAACTCATTGGTCGAACGAGCTCGACAATGCACCGTTTAATTGGCTGGTTAACCTGCCGGGTAAATAAGATCCAGAAACTAACCGGCAAGATTTGTGGCGCTGATTATCGAATTCCGTCTTTGCGCCGCAATAAAAGTTTCATCGTAGGTTGTTAATCAGCACGATATTTATTACGTTGTACCTATCGGCCAGTTATCCGCGTAATACGTTTTGCAGATCTATCGCGCTCACGTGTACGTACATACGCATATACGTGATTCGGTCTACCAGGAAAATCGTAGTATTTATGAACGAATCAACGTATTACTAAATACGGTGGTCTTTACGGATGTTTTTCTGCGTCATGGAATGATCATTCATCTTCTTGTCTTTTTCGAATTATATTCCTATTGTTATACTGTAAAGTTGAAAATGTCAATCTTTAACATATCAAGATATCCTTAACTACGAATAATTAAACAATCCATAGAACAATTGTAGTAGAAATATATCTATAAATATATAGAAAATTTTAAGGAGAAATTACGAGTACGTAATAATATCTACATAATAATACTTTTCTATAATGACCAATCCCGCTAAATGAGGATAGAGAGAAGAGAGTATGGACTAATTGTAAAATAATTTTTACAGAAAAACTAACAATATTAGAATTAAAGATTTTTAATTAGTCCTGCAAGTTGCTGCTATCTTACGTTTGTATGTTTACGTTCTCATGTTTTTTTCCAGTACACATATACATATATGCTCAATTTTTTTATAAATCGCTTTAGCTAATGATGAACACGAACTTAAATAATGATATGAATTAATCATTCGATATTTAAGTAATATTAATATCTGTTAATCGATTGTTTGCTAGAATCTACCTTAGTGTGATGTTATAATGAGTTTACTGTACTCGTATATTAGAAGATTTAGAATAGCGTTGTGCCATTTAATACGTATTACGTTAACGAGTACCTATCTATTAAAAATCACCAATTACCAAGAATTTTTAAATTAATTAGTTTCTTATTCTGATTACCATAATGGGATAACGTACAATTTGCTTCTCCTGTTCGCATTATTACGTGCTACTTTATACACACTAGGAATATAGTATAATTTATAAATATAAATTTATAAATATAATTATAATTAATAATATAATTAATAATATAAATAATTATAAATATAATTTATAAATATAAATATAGTATAATTATAGTATAATAAACAAGATTTTCGTGATTTGATTGCTATTGTGACTTAATTTTTGTATTAATGTTGTCGTTTATTCGGTATGTAGAATGCTTAATAGTATTTTAAGTCTGTTGATATAATATTATAGTATTTCGAATAATATCAATATGTATATTATAGTTGTGATTTGTCTTCCGAGGTATTATATTAAATTTATTGTCGAGTTATTTGCAACATAATTGTGAAATGTGTTGAAGAATGTACAAGTACGTCCTTTCCAAAAACAGATATACACAGATAAAAAAAAGAATTAAATAGAATCTACATGTGAGTAGAGAACTTCATGATGAATTTTTAACATTATATGGATATGTATAATAATAATATGTTTTAAGATTTGGAAGCATACAGATTTTTCTATTAATGTCTAACTTCACCTACAGTTTTCTCAAATCGTATATTTTGTCATTTGCATCGATTCCTCTGAATTCTTCTCTTCTATGAAACTGATAAAAGTAAGAGTTTTTAATTACTGTATACTATATTATTTGGTAATTATTGTAAATATAAATATACCAGAAATTGTTTAGAAGAATATCATACAAACGAGCGAAATTTTTTAATTTAATATGAAATCGATAATTTATTATTGAATCTAATACGATATTATTATAATATCATATAATAATACATATAATAATTATTAAAACCATGAAACAGCAAAATTTCAAGTTACTCTGGAACAGTCCTCCGTGAATGGAACAAAAATGGAATAAAAATGGAATGAAATGGTATGAAAATGTTCAAGTAACAAAGTCAGCTTATTGCAAGTTATCAAATACGATTGATATACATTTAGGAATAATTTTTCATTTTCTTCGCGGATAAAAGCGCTAAATGTGTTAGACTGTTTGCTAAACCGGAAGGTCAACACTTTGTAATGCAAAAGATTGCAACGGCCGGCAACTTTGACAAACGATATGTGATTGGCGGGCAGATTACTAGTAAGCGTATAACGGGCATGTGATTGGTGGGGAATAACGACGAAGAAAGAACAGTGAGAAGAAAAGGGTGGGGAGAGGGAAAGAGAAGACGATAACCAGCTCGCAGATAACCGGCTTTTTATCGCTCGAGTCTTCACAGGGGTTATCGTTCTGACCACCGTTGCCACGTCCAGTGTTTGGTTCGAGTCGCATTCTCTTCGTGTCCGTATTTTATTCTCAAAGCCCAGCGCTCTTTATCACCGAATAGTCATTGACGTTTCGTGAACGGTGGCCACTTCGAGGTATCGTTCGTTTCCGCGGTCTTTAAAAAGTAAACCGGCCGCTGAAATATTTTATGTAATAGCGACATACATATATTTCGATTTCCCACCCCGAGGGCATTTATTTATTGCCAGCACGCTAGGAAAGATCTTCGAATCCATGATCGATTCGATCTTCATCGATTACTAGAATTATCGATTAACTGTGATGTGCTTAAAGTCTTTAAGTTTGTCTAAAAGTGAAAGTGTTTAAATTCTTTTACTTTCTCGTTTAGTTGAATATTCGAATTCAGCTTTAGTAGCAAATTATTCGAGTTCGATGAAATTTTGTAGAAATTTAATCTATTTGATTAGTTCTTAAAAGCTTACGTACATTTTGAGAAAATATGTACGTCTTCTTTTGAGATTTTTTTTTTTTAAGTAAATATAATTTTAAAGCAGATGTTTTGTCTTTCAATAGAGAGCACTTAAGTTTAACGATTACATTAGTTTTATTGAAAAATATTAAAAGAGATAAAAAGAAATAATGCAAGATGAGATATAACTGACAAAAGAACACAAGAAGGAATTTTTCGATGTATGATTTCGGTGTATCACTCATCATCTGTTGTTTAATACAAAAAAAGAGCAAATATACTTTTTATCATATTTGATTTTAAATGTGACTTTTCCCCGGATATATGTTTTTTACGTATAAGAAAGATAAGACTAGAATATTAAAAAGATCTTATGACAAAAGTCTAGATAATTCAATGTAAAATGGCTGCGTAAATTTTCACCAAATATGTTTAATAGTTTTTTCATTATTTTTGTTATAGTTTCTGGAATTTCTACTGTAATTTATATGTGCATATTATGTTCATATAATTGGCTGGATTTTAAACTTTCTAATTTCATTACTTTAATTTACTTATTCTTCTTTACTTTATCGCTGAATAAAGTTGCTTTCGTTATGAAGAAACTTGTTATTAAGAACATATTCAAAAAATAGATGAAACAATTATTATCTTTAAATTTGTATTTCTTAAATTAATTAAGTCATTGATATAAAAATTTGAAGGTATGTATATCGAACAGACTGTAATATAATTATTTTTCTTTATTTATTTAACGTTATTCAAATGATATATTATTTCTTATATTTCATACCTATATATGTCAATGATATTATTTCAAACAGGACATCATTTACTATCTTCTATTGTTAAAATTTCAAAGCAGTTTGATATATAAATTAATCGCCGTATACTACGAAGATTATATTTTGGAAAAAATGTATTTTCGAAAAATCGATTTTTTTGATTCCGTTTAGTATCTACGTAGCCGCTTAAATTAGCTCAAAAACAAAAATTAAATCAGCTTGGACATATGCATATATTAAAGTCGGTTTTGTCGAAACACTTGCAGCATTGCTCGAATGATTGAATGTCCGAGTAGAATTTTGAATGCGGAGACAGTTCAGAAACAACGAGTGCAACTTCCGTGTTTTATGTGAAATATTTTTGTCCCTGTGGAATTCCTGCGATACGCAGGGATATTGTAATTGATAGCATGCAACGGCATTTACTATACGACTTGCCATATATAATGAAAAAAAGAAGAGAGATGCGGAATGAAGAGAATCATGGAACGTTAATAAAGTTGTACGGGAGTAATACAGAATTGCATTGAGTGGTTTATGAAAATCCACTTATGCTCGCCGTTGGATAGAATTATTTGCCAGTTCAAGATCAGATTGAGTCATTCGTTTAAACATAATCTCTCTGATTTTTAGTTATTTAAATGAAAAGTTATGTTATTAGATATGTATTATTAGATAGCGTTTCTTTAAAAAAACATTATATCTCTCTTCTTCTTGCGTGTTTGAGCTATAATCGAGCAACTTTCTGATTTAATATTTTACAATATGATATTGTTTAAGATAATTTCTCGTGTCTCTATTGTACTATAAAATATGTAAGAAATTAGTTTTGTCTGTGGTAAGAAAAAAACTTAATATCGATAGCTCGATTAGTTGCAACTGTATACATAATTAATGTTCAAACTTAATGATCATAACTGACACAAATCAACTGATCCTTATGTTTAAGCTAACTGATCTACATCAACTGAATCATATCATAAGCGATATAACTAAGATTAAAATTAATAAACTAGGATTAGTGGAAAAAATAGGATAAAACTTGATAAAACAATTAAAAGTATTTTTTCAGAAATTTTGAAAAGAAACATTAACAAATAATTTTAATTTTTAAAATTTTAAGTTTAAAGATAGCGAAAGTAAATATTAGAAAGTAAATATTAGAAGTATTATAGTCGTTCCAAATAATGCATTGTTAAGAACGAGATTAAATTCACCGCGTATGCTGAATTGGCATAAAGAGTTTACTTCTCTTTCGATTTTTCTTTTTAGTTGCTTTTTTCTTTTTAGGTTACGCGATCTCCACTTTCTTTCCTTTCCTTTTTCGTATCTGCTATGACGTTGTGTGCGTGCGTTTTGCAAGAAGTTGTTATCTAAAGAATTCATCAAGAATCCTGTATTATTTCCGTATTAAATTAAACTGTTCTGCAAGATAGAAATATTCTGCGTCTATTTTACCTGCTATAAACAACGACAGCGTAGTCAAAATGGCATTGGCTACGTAGATCAAATCCTGCAGAAAAAGAAAGTAAGCTTCGGACAATCTTATTCTAAGCAGTTTGTTTCTCAAATATTAAATTGTAGTCGATTTAAAAATTATTGCAACTGCAAATAATTTCTCATATTGCTTCATAAAGTAATTCGCAAATGAAGTTTAAATATTGGTGTGAAAATTTATACAAGCGCATAGAAATATAAATTTTAACGAATTTGCCACTGCTAATATGTCGAATCATTCTCAAAAGCTGCATACTTCTTTTATCAAAAATTCTTATCAAATCTTCTTATTAAATATTCCTAGTTGTACCAATAACCAACATTTGTTTCAACTTCATTATATGCTATTTTGTTTATCTCTCTAAATCTTTTTGTCAGACTGCATAAATTCACAAACTCAACAATTTCATTAGTAACTATTGTTAAAAGTTTAATAGATAAGTTTTAGATAATGAAGATGAGGTAACGTTTGCGTCAATAGTAGCAACACTGTGTTGGTTTTATAGCTATAAAAATTGTTGAAGAATTATGTATTTGGAAGAAAATATTTATGGATATTAGTTACGAGTAGCAAAGTAATTTATGATCGATACATAATCTGAAAATGTAAATTACGAAAAACACGTTTTCTAAGATGTTTCTGCCTGTCGATTGTTCTCTTTTCGTTTGTGCAATTAAATACATTGTACTCGGCGTTCGATTGGCCTCTCGAAGTTCTCTTGGTTGCTTTATTTGGTATGAGATACAGACAACTTTTTCTGTCTTATTCCTGATTGCAGAAGCTTACACGAAGGATTGGAAGTCTGCAAGATCTACTACTTATTCTACGTTCCATTAAACGTGATAAATTCCGTAATTGCTCGGTGCACTGCTTCACGAGTCGAACATGAACACGAATAAGCTTTTATGACATTATCTCGTCTAAGGTATAACGAAGAAAAGAAGATAAATTGTATGAATATTACGTAGTATGTGAAATAAAAAATTTCCTATCGGAGATTCGCAGCAAGATATATGTACATCTACAGTGAATTCAGAAACATTCGAACGTTTACCATAGAAAATTTGTATGAGTATGTTATGTATGTTATACAAAATTTTTGAAATTTCATTCGTACTGCACTAAGATACAACTATCGTGATCGTATTTATTTTAAAATCAATTCGAAAATGTAGATAGAAGTTAGAACGCATTTATTATAAACGTACAGTCGGTAAAAAATTGATATACACAACGTGTGAACAGAGGTATTGGACATACATATAATTAGTGCTGAACGTGGTCTCATTAAGTATTGCAGTTTACTAACACATATAACGAATAACTCACAGTTCAAATTTTTTGCAAAAAATATCTTCTAACTTCTAGATTTGGATGGATTTCCAAATTGCTTTTATATTTTATCAACATGATCATGATAATTATATCTGATTACACCGCTAATGAAATTTCCAGGCGTTCTTCATAACAAACATAATATATTGATAAAAGATTTCTCTGTGTGTGTGTTTAGATACTTTCGTATTGTAGTAGATACATTATGGCGTATTATTCTTGGATAATGAAAATAACGAACAAATGACAAGATGAATGCAGATTAAATAACTTTATTAGTAAATAGAATATCCCTTACCTGTTCTTATTGATGAAAGCAACAGAAATATAATTATCATGCCACAAGGCGATTTTACAGTTTTCCGTCTTCCTTGCAGGATAACTTGCGGTTTTGCGGTTTCCATATTTCGATGTGCATTGTCATAGAGATACGAGTACAATATTCTATTTATGTTTAAACCGATTGTATTATTTGGGTATATTAAATTTAATTTAATACGGGATATTCAATGCAATTTTAATAAAAGCAATAGTCAGATATTCCATCTGGTAAAGCACTAGGTACATTTGCGAAATAATCCCCAAAAATGATAATTATAATCAACGTGGACGAAATATAATTCTAGATAAAATGCGTAGAGCTGTTCCAGGTTAAATTTTATTATCGCTGTGAAATGTATGATACTATCACTTGTAAATCTGTAAAGTAATTTCTAATGCAATTTACAAGTTTAAATGATAATTTTGTTTCACATTTAAAGATTAACGTGTACGTAACATTATAAAATCTGAACAGACGTAGTAAAATCAGTTTTTAATCGCACATAATCATTAAAGTTAAGATATATAAAAATTTGTAAAATATTAGTATTCCTCCTGAGCAATTAACTTTTGAATTTAATAAGTTTCTTACAACATTGAGGCTAAATTTTACACCAAAACTTTAAAAAATTTCTAACTTTATTAACTATCCATTGTTACGATTTTATTTAACAGTATTCTTTGAATGCAATGATATTACGTACATAGTAATGTAGTTGAAATTAACAGCTAATATTGTTAGTGCAATTTCATTTCCTCAGTATTATTCCATGCAATTATGCAATGCAATTGCAGTTCCAATTGCAAATTTGCAATTCCATGCAATGTTAAAAGTTACCCTTGATGTTAGAAAAAGAAACGATTAATTGATATCAGACAATGATAATTAGGAGCTAGAAAAGATATTGTAATACAAATATTATATAAAATTGCAAACAATTTATTATTTAATGTATTTAGGATTATAAAAAATGAATAATAAATAGTTAGGTATCGTTCGTTCTGAAACCGCATGCGATCAGTAGCTGATTTATTAATCAAAATCGGTCATTGATTGTTCAACAATTTGATTTATGAAACACATAAACGTTGCAAGAGAACAATTCCGTGAATCATTCTATGCAGAGCCAATTTTCTGCAGAGGGTCGTGACAAACGGTCGTTAGAAAAGCGTTGTCTTCGGGGAAGAAATTCCGTTCGTCGTTTCGGTAGCGAAAAATGAACCGAAGAACCTCATTGAACAATGGTTTGGCGAATACACTCGACAAAGATGAGACTGGCTCGTGAATTAGCGATAAAATGTGCTTTTCACGCGTGTTTCCTCGCGAAATACGTATAAGATGTCACACGGTTATAGATGAATCGTGTTAGTGTGCTTGCGTACGCGTTTATGAATGTATTTTAGTGTGGTAGTTGACTGGGAAAGGAGAGGAAGAGAGAAAGCATGGGAAAAAGAGACGGAGGTATTCGGGTCGAATGGGCAACTTGTTGCATTTCGGCTGGGAACGACGCGATGCGACGCGATAATATACTGCATAAGAATCCCTGTGTTGTCGTTATATGTGCCGGGCTTGTTCAAATTTGCTGTATCTTAACGCTGAGAACTTCCCCCCCCCCATATTTGTGAAATTTTTCCTGGCTAGGGGTAGGTTAAGATCGTTCTTTCGACAATGATCCTTTCAGTACAGTGAATTATAATATAAGCTACGATATGGTGAGGCAAAATTGGTCAATAGTCAAAGTGGTCATGTTCCTGTGTATATGTATATACATAATATTTTAAATGGCCAATTTTTTGAACCAGGTTGTAATATAAATAAATAAATACAACAATTATATAATGTTATTTATTATAGGATTTATATAATTATAGGATGTTATCAGCAGATAAATTCACCATTCGTTGATATCATATTTCAAAACCACAAAATTATTACTATGTGCATGGAAGTAACTAGTACATTCACTAGTAACGTGGATAACGAGATTCAAAATCAGTCATTCTCGTTATTTTAGTATGTTAGGTAAAATAATGTTCTTCCGTATTATTTTCGTTATAATAAAAAAAATAAAGATGACATTAAGGAGATAAATATCTATTGTTAGTATCATTTTGAAATATTTAAATCTAAATATCTTTGAGATTAAAAAATCATGGTTTTTTGGCGTAATATGTTTCCAGCTCAATATTTCTTTTATGGAGAAAAATATATGGTTTCGTTGTATAAACTTAAGACAACATTCTTTTTTATAGAAATAAATATCTGATTTACTTAATTCGATTATTCGATTCGATAATTAATACGATTCATTGTTGGCTGAAAATTGATATTAATTTCATGTATGATCTTTCTGTGCCAAATTTTTTGAAATCATTACGCTGCACATTTCGTAAAGTACTGTATGCATTATATTAGAAAACAAAATTTGTATTACAATTCACCTTTTTCGTTTCAGAATGTCGTTATCCAAATAGTAATTAATATACACTAGCTCTTCTACTCATAAGTAAAATATTATAAGTCATAAATTTCTTTTCATTACACGAAGCTTTAAAACAGAATACAGTATATGCCCGTAAGTAGACTTACGATTCTAAGACACTGAATGATTCAATATATAATAAAATCAATAGTGAGTCAATACATGACTCGTGTAATATAATTACCTTGCTACATTTTAATTCGTATACGTTTTGATTATTGATAATTGACACCGCATGATAATCCTTTTTTTAAACTTCGTTACAAAGGGATAGTAGTAAAAAAGAAGCAGAAAAGTAATAGGAGAAAAATTTGATCGTAAATTTTACTTTCGAATTGCTCTTCTTGTCTATTACACAACCGGTATTTAATGCGACGATACAGCTGCTTGTAAGCGATATCTCGTAAAACTTAATGATTTGGAATTATGATAGAGTCTTTTTAACTGAGCTTTGTCGTCACGTCGCTTCGAATGTCGCGATTTTTTGATTGTAAGATAATTCGCGTGTCACTGGCGATTTACAAAATTGCGCGCGAGAGCAGCAGGAAATGGTCATGCTCGCGTATATGTCTTGTGAAACGATGAGACTGTTAAAATAGCCGTAACATTGCTATCGCGCAATGACATACATCTTAATTGTTGTCTCGACCCAACTTGCCTGTCGGTATTCTTTTGTGAAGCTTAAACAATAAAGCAAAGTGCTCCGTGTAAACGGGGGTTGATTTACCGCGTCTTCGCACGGAAGTCCAGCGCCACTGGAAACTTGGATTAAAAGTTTCCGTTCGTAGTGTTTACTCGCCAACCTCAAGCATCCACTTTGCTTTAATGCACCTTATCCTTTTGGCTTGAGGATATTACGCGACAGGTGTTTAATAGAAATAGAATGCGAATCTTACACGATTATCGTGGTTTTTCTTTTTAAAGCTTTACAGATTTTTCTGTATTTTTTAACGTGGGCAATAAAATAATTTGCTTGTTTTCTTATTATTTGTTCACTGTAAGTAGGAATAAGAAAGGAAATGCTTTGGCTTTTGTTAGATTTTTTAGTTTTTAAATTTTTCGGTATATTACAAATACTAGTGAAATATCATACATAACGCATGTAACGAATAACATGCATTAGCCATTCGTCTTACAAGTTTTATTTAAAATGCTTCAGTCTTTTTAATACTCTGACAAATGTGTCTAGTCATTGGCCTTCTGATATTGAGTATAAACTCGTTATATAAGCGCAAAGAATTAAGACAGAAGTTGAAGTTTATGTACCAGCTTTAGTCAATGTCTGACTATCTATCCTGAGTAAATTTCTACTGAACTACTGCGAACTACTACAACTTTAACGAAAAATTATTTAGTAAAACAATTTCTTACACTGCATTTATATGTAAAGTCTAAAAAGAATTCTGTGTACTGCATTTTTCACTTAATCCTCACTTCACAGTCTTCACTCTCGACTTCAGGGCCGTACTTTACATTCGAGCCAATTAAAAGGTTGCTGTAACATTGGTACTGCTTTGAAAGTAAATCCTCTAATACCGAGGAAGCGTAACTTCATATTATTACATTAGATTCGGATTCAGGTGTCGAGAGGGAACGAAATATATGACGGGAATTTCCGAAGAAATTAAGTTTGAAGTTCTAATTTACATATGAAACTATTTTACATACATCGTTATTTATTTTTACTGGATCAATATTGATGTCACAATTAGTCGCGATATTACAGCTTGTTAAGTAAACAAATTAGTGAGATAGATTTGAAACTTAATTATATGCGGATAAAAGAAAAAATAGTTAATAATATAATAATAACTAATTCATGCGAATTTTCATCCCTGAGTTTGGTTTAGTCTCTTTCATTCCTATATTTAAATAATATTGTCGCAGTTTGAGTACAAATAAAGAGAAAAGAGAAACATAACACTTTGTTAATAATAGGTAAGAGTACGAAACTATTCAATCACTTTTCTAATTAATCTGACTAATTAAAATATAAACTTTACGCTATGACTGTAGCGTTCCTGTATGTACATGTATGTAGTCCGTATGTAACCTGGTGCAGCCAATTTCGTTGAACTTTGTTCCTGTATTGATCATTTCTTTAAAGTATGAAAAATCGATTTTCTCTATAGAGCTGTTTTGTAAAATTCTTTCGTTTTCATTCTTTAAATTACAAAACAAATAATGCCTCGTGTTCCTGATAAGGATATATTAATATATATTTACATATATTATATAACTGTTTGCATCGTTCAAGTATTATATTGAAAACAGTATCAAAGTAAAGAATATCTTTTGTATTATAACACAGGTAACCAAACGTATCTTTTTACATGTGACTAAACTGCATATTTTTATGCGTTTGGGGAAATGTAAGGATGCAAGGATGCGCATACTATATAAAAGTATATAAAATACCCACATAGCAAGTACTATTTAGTTGTTATATTTAGTAGATAAACAAATCTCTGTTTAGATCCACTTCTTTAATTGCGTTCACAAAAGTATAAATTTACATAAATATCTGCGATCTACGTATAGCATACCTATACATATATTCTTTGTACAATAACTTCAAGAATCGGCAAAATCCTAAAATGTTCTCGTAAAAGCTTCTCAAACGCCTGATTCTCATACTAAATCAAATTGAACCGAATTTCGTATGAGGGTTGATTATTTGAAAATGAGATGCTCCTCGTAACAAGATATTCCCCCGTTTTCTATTTTTATACGATCGTCATATCAACACCGAGCCCCTGTAAATCGATTCAAAATCTTTACTTCTTGACGAGTTCTAAGGTTCTCCGTCGGGGGAAAAGGTCATCGACGGGAACATCGGCGTTAATGCAAAGTAACAAGGCTTTGTAGCGAGCTGCTGCCTTATGGTATTTGTTGGCAAAAGCGAGAAGCGAAGAATCGCGGCCAACTGGGCTTGATCCAAGTGCGTCCTCTCGCGAGGGGTAAGAAAACTCATGAGAAAATTATCATGCGATTACATCCCCTCGCAAGTACCCTCGATGCTACAGAGAAAGTGGCGCACTTGGGGGAACAGACGAGCGGAGACGTGCGTTCCTTGCTCGTCGAGCTCCGATTTTTTTTCTCACATTGTAAATTGAAAAGTGGAAGACGATCGTTTCTAACTGGCACAGTTCCCGAATTCGAGCGAGTATTACTGCGATACTCGATTGCCAGCCACGAAGAACGCGTTCTTCGCGCTTCTTTCCCGTTTTTCTTCTCATTAATACCTGAGCTCGAGGAAATATTGCCTAACGAGTGTTCAGTTAGAACGAGGCTTTTCAGGTTTTGCCAACTCACTGGCACCCTCGTACATGATTAACATTGTCCTCTTGGACAGTGATGAATTCTGAATCGTGGGCCGTGATTTATATATCGTACAATCCAGCGAATAGTGTAATAATTGGAATAAAAAGTTAATTATTATTGCACTGCGAATGATGTTTATGCGAGTTCATATTTTTATGAACGCTATTGAAGAACCGAAACCTTTATAGAGACATATTTTATCTTGTAAATATTCCAATACAAGTACTCTATCTTGGACATTGTATGCAGTTTTGCATATTGTGCACATTTCTTATATTTTTGTGTATTTAATTTTTCTAAATGTTCATATAATTTTTGCATTTTGCACAATTTATATAATTATCCGCAGTCTACTTAGTATGTATATGATATTAATTTGTTATGTATATAAATTAAATTTTATTCTTTTCTTCTGTTGCAGGTGAGCCTGAATTTTTATCTTCGTCGAACAATGAGACAAAGGTTAGGATTAAATTGTCTAATTCAATTCTCGTACGTCTTAAACATTAAAAAATTGTGTAACATATAATTATCGATAGTTAAATATTCCAATAAACCCATCGAATCTTTCCTCTCAGCGCAATTCGCTGAAAAGAAAAGAAATTACAGCGAAATTGTCGAGACAGTGACAAATGAAGTGAAGTTAGCATCGTGATCTGACTGGCTGATAAGTCAGAATGACTAGTAATTGCGTTCTTCAATTTAACGAGCGTTTACTACTTGGATAAAAATCACACGCGTGTTGTTACAGGTTACATAGACGTGTTTAAGTTGTTAATCATGTTTCATTAAACATTTAGCATACTAATCGGCACAATTGGCGATACATGGAAAGAAAAGTCGTTTAATAAAATTCAGGTTAATCTCTTCTCGCTCAATCTGGCTTGTTCGAGATTTATTGACTTTTGTTTATGTTAACGCACTCGTTCATGCCATCGAGTCAGAAACCCGAAATCATTTTCCCCCGGTCATCCATGAAAAAAATTAATGCAGCAAATAATTCGCTGCCTTTTGTCCTTGCTTTTCTCGAGCCTTTCTGCCATTCGATGCCTGCTGTGAGGCATAGATAATGGAACCTTCCACACCAAAGTAAGAAGGAAGAAACATTTTATGGATCGTCGTTTACCGTTGCACACCAGGGGACCAGTCGATCAGAAATGCGCATCCACAACAATAACCGTTGTTCTATTTTTCAACTTTTTAGCTAATAATATATTCTAGTAATTGAGACTCAACCTGATAGAAGTAATATGAGAAAGGGCAATCTATAGTCTTTCTCAAAAGTCTGAAGATACTTTTGATGCTTGAAATTAGTAAAACATCAGTATTCGATGTAAATGTAGGTTATGATATTAAAGTTGCTTGCATTTTTCAGTAAAATTATTAATACATTATATAGTAACTAATTCTTTTTTGCCACATGTCAATCATATTTTTTCATCTTTTAATTGCCACTTCACATTTTCCAGCCTTGAATTAGATATAATAACCGTTTTGCGACATTTGAGCGAGAGCATACCTACATCTTCATTTATAACGAAATTGAAATTTATCGATTCTACGAAAATAATCTTTGTAAACTATTCTTAATCAGAATATCTTTGTCAAGTGAGTATTTTTGTGTCTCTTACAGTAAGATAGTTACTTTAGGTTATCGCAATCGTTACTTTCTTGAACAATAGCTCACATGTGGACATGATTCAGTGTGATAGCACTGGTGAAGAAGAATATTGATATCTTTAAGTGTTTCGTTGTTTGCTATTTATTTCATAAGAATGTTTCCTTTGCATACAGACAAATTTTGCCAGATATACTGTAAAGGAAAAACTGGTTCTGAATTGATACCATTTGGCTCTAAATTTGGTTCTAAAGGATTTTGACTTTTCTTGGCTAATTATTTGTTACAGTCAAATCGTGAATTTTAACCACTGACCTCCATTTTATGACCTATCTATGTCGCTTCCGCCAACTATACGTATTTTTATATACATTCGTATTCGAAACCTTGTTCGACTCGAGTATTTTTCCACAACTAATTTGATGACGATTTAAATTTATAACGAGGCAACGAAGAAACTCTTGAAATTCCGTCATCGTAAATTACTCGTAGCAGCAAAGTACTCGTTCGCCACCGTGGCGAATATGACGAACCAAATTTCAAAGACGCGAAATATGCAATTGTTGGGCTATTTCCATTGGACCCAGCGCAAAAATGAATAGGGGACTCCCGAGAGACGAATCTTGAAAGAAGGGAGAGTAGAGGATTTCAGATGCCAAGTAGTTTTCCAATGGATACAGGTTATGTGCGTAAGACAATGGTCTTCTAGTCTTGTTCATTAATAGACAATCGTCTACCGGTTTTTACAAATAGAAAGTAAAAATAGGTATATTGCAAATAGGTTTAAATTTGACTGAAAAGTTTTGGATATATCTTGAGTACCTCGATAGAAAAACTGAACACATATCTTTAAGTATGAGTTTCGAAAATAGATGTAAATGCCGATACTTTCAAGTACAATCGAATGTTGACTAAGTGAATTCGGTAAATTCGGATTTACTTGTACTCTAACTCTTTAGTTCTCCTAAAGTTAAACTCTGTTCTGGATTAATAAATATCTGGTTTAATATTTAACTTCTTCCGACAAGATCCATTGTTTCGATCTGATGAAATAAATGCCTCTGTTCGAGGACCCTCTCCAAAATTAACGTTTGGCATCATTACTTTATACTTTTCTTCCGGAAGTGTGACATCTATCTTCAAGAATATTTCATTTTTAAATAACGCGCCATTAGACGTAAGCGTAACACGAATAACGAACAACTAAAACCGATTCTTATTGAAAACGCAAAACGTGTCTGGTTGATTGATGTAGCGCGTTGACACGATTCTGCCCGACGTAATGCGTGTTTAGGCCTGATACAGACGAGCGACTTTTGTCGTTGCGATATCACACCGATACGAGCCACCTCGTGTCTGTGACGCGGTGCGATTTATTTGTAGTTGGGCAGTGCATACAAGTCTGCGATATCGCAAACGACAAAACTCGCTTGTCTGCATCTGGCCTTAAACGCACAACAACAACGACTATGTTAATAGAAACGCGACGATTCATGCTGACGCGAGCGCGTCGTTCGTTTTTTCATGGATTGGACCATAGTCATTTGCATTTCCGGCGAAAACGACATATATTATGTGATTATTTCTATTATGCGTAACTTTTCTATTACGTTATAATATTATATGAGATGTCTGTTTTCCTTGACGATCTAATACGATATTTATCTTCTACTTTTCATCAGTGCAAGTTTCAATCGACATACGCGCCACTGGCTAAATTTCAGTTGTCAATTAAGGCTTTCCTATTGTTGTGTTTCATGTTCCTTGTTGATACGCTAAACTCTTCGTTGTCGATGATAGTATCGGTAATGTTTTCATGTTCGATGTTGCGTACATACTAGATATAAGCAGCACTGCATTTTGTATCTTAACACCTCATAAGAAAACATTTTATTAACTAAGTGATAAATGCATTTGTTTCTAATGCATATGTGTATAAGGAAATCATATTGTATATAAGGAAATCAAAAAAATGTGTTTCTATTGTTAAAGGCTTAAAAAATATTTAAAAAATGAACAAAGAACATGTTTGTTTATTAATACTATTTTCCCTGAAAAATTTTTGCTAATTTCTAGAATGGAAAAGTACTTAAAGTCTTCCCGCATTCATCTTATCATCGTAAAGAACTCACTAAAGATTTTCAATAATATGTTTGAAATGAGAGACAGTCGAAAGAAAATAACAACTAATAAATAAATAAAATATGAATAAAGTAAATCGTTGCGCAGTTTTATCTAAATCACATCGTCGACAAGTGATATATTTCTTGAAGTAATCTAGAAAGATCAAATTAAGTAGTTTAGAAAACTTAATGTGTTTCAATGGATGTTTCATATATTGCTATATTATTATATTACAGTCTAATAATTCTGGAGACAGACTTTTGCAGTGCCCATCGCTTTTGACGTTGTATAAATAATGTAATTGCACGATTGCACCATATCCAATAATTCAGCGTAACGAATGGTTTGACTACAGCAATCGAAGTCAATCCCAATGTAGTTATCGATTAATACTAGTTAATTAATATAGGAAATAGTTAATAACAACTGAATGAGTTGAACTTGGTCATCACGTTATTTTCTTGTTTCCACTCTTTGTACTTTTCTATTATTTGCATACTATATAATAACGATGTTATTCATTAATTAAAGAAATGAATTTCAACGAATGAAATTTCAAAGAGTTGTGTCCTAATTAATACGATCGACATTCAGTGGTGAATGAATTTTAATTGACATAAAAAATCCACCGTTTGTAATTTAGAGGGACTGTTATGAAAATTCTATGAATGCAAAGATTAAAGACAATGTTTTAATTACTAGGTTTTCATTTCAATTTGCTAACAAATGTTAGATTTAAAAATAGCCTATTCTTTTTACTAGAGTTAAATATGCATGCGTTTGCAAAAATCTGTCGGGAAGCTCACATTACTACGGTGAAAATAAATGCCATGTAATACGTACATATTATGCGAGTATACATTACAAAACGCGACTCAATTGTAACAATAAAAAATGGAAGGAATGTAAAATTTCGAATAAATATCATTTCGTAAAGGATATCCTGCCATATAAGAAAAATGAATAGTTTTGCGATTCTAATATTAAGTTATTTATTTCATAACATCGGATGAAATATTTGGCTTGAGAAATATACAATACAGTACACGATATTACAATTCATGAAATTAAATCAGTTTACATGTAGGTATTTTAAGAAATTAATAGACAAAATAATTAATTAGTCAGTGCATGTATCTTCAATAATTGTATATGTAAGAATTGTAATTTGTAATAAGTGCACATGAAATTTTGTTTTTCAAATTTTTTCATTTATTAGCAAATTTTAAACTTTAAATTTATTTCAAGTTAGTAAGAAGTTTACATTTTTAATTTTTTATCTAAAATTAGCAAATTCTAATTAATATTCAATTATTCAAAAAATATATTTGATGTAATACGCGTTTGTTGAATACCAAAAAGTAAACGAATTTTGCTATTTAATATCATAAATTATATAACAAAACATATAGTAGAAGTAACTAAAAACCTAATTTATTTGAAATTTATTTAAAATGTTCAACCATAAAATTATTTCAAGAAGTTAATGTATATATTAGCACAGTCCAACATTGATTTGTAGAATCCAAGAGTGATTTTATCTATCTTTCATTGGAGGCTAAGTAAGAGGGAAAGCCGAAAAATTCTTTTGACAATAATATTTGAAGAGATATTAGTAAAAATAACCAACAATAAAAAATGTAAGAGTATGATTAGAGCCGTAATTACATATTCATCACTTGAGATAGGTGGAAATGAAGGTGAACAAATTAGTTCTGCGTACGTACGATGTAATTATGTGTATGTGAAGAAACTGAAACGAATGCAAACAAATACTTCCTTACTTTAAAATAATAAACTTGGTGAATTTGGATGTGAAATTCTTTGCATTCCATCTAATTCCTCGATGTTATACTTATACATTATTTTTTTTAAGGATTTACGCAATTTTCCAACGAATTAATTATTCAGGAATGAAGAAACTAACAACAACATTCAATGAATTTTTCAATAATAATTGATGGTTTTTATGAACATGGAACAATAAAATCAAACAAGTGTCGAAAAGAATTCAGATAATTGTAAAAAAATTATTTTATTGAACACCTGACCTTTTGAGGAATCTATATAATATATTATATATGGCAAAAATTTTACCTGAAACGTTGCTCTCATTTGATTAAATTTATATCAGTGTACAATCACCTGCTATTTAAAGTTCTAGTTAAAAGGATGCTATATCGTATAAACATTTATACCTACATATATCAAAACCCCAATTTATGAAAGAGCATATTCAAGAACATTAAAAACAAAACAAAGAAACGCAATTCTGATACGTGTAAAGTAGCGTTGCTATCGTGTGATTTAATTTATAAACAACGTTTTTGTTGCACGGCAATAAAAAACAATCAGCAGTACATAGACATATACTTAAAGATTGTGTAGAAACGATCACGGCTCGACACTCGATGAAGCAAGGAAACGAGGCGCTACCTTAATCGAACAGTCGTCTCTACTAATTATACATACTGGCCTCTAGACCGTAGATAGTACAACCGATATCTGCGCTACATTGTTAGTGAGGGCACAACACTTATACGATCGTGTGTATTTTTAGATATTCAGTGCCAAATATCTTGGTCTGCGATGTGCGCGATCTGTTATTTGCAAGTACGCGTTCGCGCATCGTTATCGCGTGTGCTCGACGAATTACTCTGTTGAATTAGCACCGAAACTGACATTTTACAGGATGAGCTGTGACATTACGCCTGTATTTCAGCGTTGTGCTTTTCGACATCAGCCCTATCGAAACAACGTCGTGCAGTTGTTGATGAGGACGTCAGCAGTATTACGAGTGCACAATCAATACAAAATTAATTCTGGTGTAAATTTCTATATCTAATCTTTCGTCTAATCGACGCCTTGATTTCGAAAATTGGAACTCGCGTATCATTCCACAGGTAGTTGTGCTGACCAATCGAAGTAATCGTTGATTAGATGTGCTCCGACGAGGTTTTTGAGGGTCGATCATTCGAGATAGATAATCGGCACGCCACTCAAAAAGCTATGTTGGCGGTCGCCTCTTTACCTTCATTGCGCGTTTCGTCGTACTTATTTTTAAGCCGAATACGACGTAGAATTCGCTAAAACCGTTCCGTGCGAAAAAGTACGTTGCAAGTTAGCTTGCAATGTTATGTGCACTATAACCAATCATAGATAATTTCGATCATGGTTAGATTATATGAAATAAACTATAGCGCTGAATTTACCAAATAGGATCATTTATTTAATCCCTTAACGATATAATAAAATGTAAAGACTTTTGAGTGGGCGATTTAAGGAAAGGATATCTGCATTTCGTGTATTACAAGCAGAAGATATACTTTCTGCTTTTTATGAAACATAAATATTGATGACTCTTTCAGGCTATACTGTTAAAGTATACAATGTAAAGTATATACTGTTAAGCTATAACAATTTTATATTTTAGACAATTTCATCGGATATCTGATTAGTTTCAATTATAAACAATCGTAAAGCCAATGTTTGCTTTATGATGACCGGCTTGAAATTTATTTAAAGCATATATTTAATGTTATTAAAATTAAATTACTTTAAAAATGCACAATTACAGCAAAATATTTACGATATATTTTTACTGAATTTGTCAATAATGCTTTTGAAGAGAAACGTAAATTGCATATGCAAAAACGGTATTTAACAAGCATATTTATCTAGCATACATTGTAATATATTTTATTGTGTTCTTCTATTATCCAGAGTTCATTACATAGCTATCTCAATCTTTTTCTGTCGATTACGCTCATTACGAAGTGAAAATGAAAGAAATTCGGTAAAAAAATGATAAAAGAATGCGTTATATTTAACGAGGATTAACTAAAATTGCTGATGGTTTTTTAATGGACAGATAATACAAAATGCTAGCAACAGTCAAGCCTTAATATCCTTGAAAAAAAGAACCAAAAAAAAAAAAAAAAAAATAAAAGACCAAAAGGAGCACTGGCGAATACCAATAAAAGTATCATTTAGCTTAATTACCTTTGATTTAAAAATAGATCAGCTATAGAAATCTGCAATTACAACTCGAACGATCAATTTTTATATCGGTATTTTGAAAGTGCCGTCTTTGTCCTCGTGTTCGTTTCATTGCCTAGTTGGAAACGTTGTTTTTTTATTGTCGCGCAGGGTTTGAGAACAGTTGTCTGGCTAGGTAAAAGTTGTAATTTTGATTTTTTTCGTTTACTTGATTCTTGATATTTTTATGTTTCTCGGTTATAAAGATTCCAAATTGGAATCTTACTTGTCCATAAAAATTATTTAAACGAGATAATACGTCACTTAAAAGTAGATAATCTCTACTTCTTACAGAATATTATTTAATGGTCGCCTTTTCTTTTTCTAACCGTAAGTAAAAAATAATAGTTACAGGGAATTGTTTTAAGTGTCATAAATTTTGTAAAGGAAGGTACATTTTTAAGTCTTTCAATAGAAAAATTATAATCTGAAATTTCCGAATAGATTAGAATTATTATTATTTATTATTATCATACATTATATAATTTTTAATTTTAAAATATATTATATATTATTAGAAGATTATTAGAAATAAACTAATTAACATTTCACTGCTATCTTGTAGCCCAGATTCAGTTCTTTGATTCGAGCAAAAATTAAGAGCTACATTTTGTAACATGTTTGCAATTTAATTTTCAAGTTTGTGGAGTTTCTGCGGGCATTCGGTAGTCTAACATAACCTGTCATTTATCTATTCTGGTTACTATGTGATACTATATCTGTGAATTACTTACAGATTATATAAGAATGATTCTACATACAAAATAAATGTAGTAGATAACAAAAATGTAGTAAATAAGTAATATGAATAGTTAAGCAGCAGACAACATTAGTCTGCATAATACAGGATGAGTTTTTCGTAGCCTTGTTTTATGCGCATCACACCGTGCCGCGCCGCGTCGGAGCAAATGCGCTATAGCAAAATTCGGTATTCGCTGACTAGCGAGTGCGCATGCGTGCAACCATGAGTGCAACGATACGTATGCCGCACCGCTCCGCGCCGGTGCAACGCAAGAGAATGACGTCATTGGTCTGGATGATTAGTCTGCCAGTGGTTCTCTGTTTTGTTGATATTCCGTCTGGAGCGAAAGGTTAACGCGCAAAAACCGTCTCGACCGTTCTCGTCGATTCAGAAGATGACTAGACGATGAATTTTCGTTACTAGTGCTTTAGAAAAAATGATGACGAGTGCCTAACATATCATTAACGCGAGTCATGGCTATTTTTATAGAAAAATAAAAAATTTCAAGTGGAACAAATGGAAATAAATTTAATCGTAAAAAACTTAGTTACACGAAATTTGGTATACGTTATAACGATTATTTATATTTTTTACTACTTTGTTAGTCATATGTCTACTACTTTGTTAATCTTATAAAATTTAGTTTCACGAATTTTAGTTTGTCGTAAGATATAATTATCACTTATATTTTTTATGTTTTTATTATTCTTGCCTAGTATTTTAGATCCCATTGGATCAGATATTGAACGTGTAGGCGAAGAAGTCGATCCTGAGAACTGACTTTAAGAACTTTAACGCTCCTGAAATCGTAATTAAAGTATCAAAAAGATAGAAAAATTGATAATATCTAACATAATAATACGAGGTGTAAACTCTTGCATTTTAATAATTGCACATAGTTTTCGTGGATTTTTGACATTTTTCTCGTTAGATCTTTGCGATTGCTTGACGGCTTAGATGATAGAAAGATAAAGTACAGTTGGTAGAAAATATTTGCGGGAATATTTTGGTACAGATTTGCCAGAAACGAAAGCGTACGGCAGATGCGTTTGTTTGGATCGATTCGTGTTTTTCTTGCAATTATGTTTTATGGCTTCCTCGATAAATCTTGTTCGTCTCGATAGCCATTCGTAGTTTGAAATTGAAATGGATATTTTGGATAAACGGTCGATATATTTCGTGTACATTTTATCGTAGGTATTGAGAAGAACCGATTAGCCGAGATTTTTATCCCTCGAGCGTTGTTACGCAAAGACGGGTATGTATACGTTCTCTGAAGTCGTACGCAGTTCGGTATAGCGACACGTTTACAGCGGCGAATACAAAACTGGCCGCGCTTTTTCAACGTATCCCAGTTGTGCGTCGCATATCTTTATGCAGTATGTCTGCAGAATTTCGAGAACTCTGCGCAGTTGGTGGGTTCTTTTTTCTTTTTTCTTCGTAAAAAGAAGCCTGCACGAAACGCCCGCGTATTCACGGATTTATCGAGCCTTTTCTAGCCATTTGCTTACGACCTTCGTCGATTAAATTTAAAATGCATTTATGTATATTACGTCCGTTCTAAAAACGAGCCGCTTTAATAACATCTCGCGGTTGAATTGTCGGAATTTTTTAGATTCAAGGCTGTTCGACCATTCCATGTTTAGCGTAGAACCGTACAACGACCATCGTTAAATTCTTTGATTATGTTCCTTTCCCCTTGTTTCGGTGCAATTTTTCCAACACTCTTTCTCCTATACCAATGAAATACTGTTTGCATCAATTATAGAAACGTCATGGCGATGTCGATAATAATTATCTTCGGTCGGTGTGCGAATGCAAAATTTGCCTTTATGAGAGGAGTGAAGAGAACAGGTAAACAACAAGAGAGAAAAAGAGTACTGAATCGCATCGAGAACGTGACGAGGTGTTTTTTTTGCAGGGATTCTTCAACGTTCATTAAAAGCTGGATTAATTTGCACATTGTACTAGGACGGCATGATTTTCACAGCATGGAATATTCGTTTCTTCGATATTCGACGGCGGTCTAATCAGTGTAATCTTTCGTATTGCGTGTGTGGTATTAGCTGTTTTACTTGAACATGAGGAGCGATCGTACATAGAGTACGTAGAGTTGTCACTCTCTATATATATACGTGGTTGTGTTTGACCACGGACTCGCGCGTCTTGCTGAGACTTGCACATTTAAACTATCCGACATTACTTAACCAACGTCGGAACGCGGAAAATGACATTGCGCGAATCGTCGGTTTTATATCGCCAGAGAATTAAACCGTTGATCACTGTATACCGCGACACGATGTTGATAAGGACTGATTACGATTACATACACATCTACCTTTTTCCTTTATCCTCTTCCTTCTCCTCCTCTCTCTGTCTCTCTGCCTCCGTCTCTGTCTGTCTGCCTCTCTCTCTGTCTCTCTCGTTGTCTCTGTCTCTCTCTATCTGTCTGTCTGTTTGTCTGTCCTGTCTGTCTTTCTCTCTCTCTCTCTCTGTTTCTCCCTTTTGCTTTCTTACTCTTTCCTATCGTTGTAATTACGCTGATATGTCGATACGATAGACAGAACGATTTACAGCTTTTTAATAAGTTCTAGTGGAAACTTTGAAATCTATCATGTACGAGCGATACCCGCGTTCCCGCAACTTTCATAGATAATACGTGAGTACGACGTTACATAATCCGTCGAAGCATTTTGAATTTGTAATCGTGGACTGGGAACGTTCGAATTTTCCTGTAGGAAATCGTGCTTCTACCATCGAACATCGAGAATCGTCGAATTGTCTGGTAATTCTCGATGAAAATTCAAGTTCAAGCCAGTAAATACTGGAAAACAATTTTAATGGTTACTGGATAGAGTAAAAATTCAGCTTTTCTTTCCGAATATTTTTTTGTAATATAATATTGTTTCAAAATTTTATATCAGAATCTTCTAGCCTCTTAATCGAGTTGTTTCTCAATTGGAAGTTTCCATAATTATAAAATTCGGAATTATAAAACTAATAAAGACAAATTAATTACAATTAGCTCAATTTTAATCTATGCAAGTGTAAACATGATATAATATATAATATATATAATATTTTTAATTGAAGTAAAATGATATGTAAAATAATATGGGATTTTTAAGAAATCATCATATCGAAGAGATTAACATCTGAATGATTACTTATAATAATAATTCGATTGATTCTCAGTTTTATAATTGATACATACTTACCCCTTATCCTGGATCAAATGTATAGACGGATCAACGAATAGGTGATTAATCCGAGACTATATAAGTACCAAATATAACTTATAAGCATGAAATAAGGTAAAAATTTATTATCTACATATAGAATACAGATGTGGCATTTATATAAACTCTATATATGAAATAATGTTTACTAAACGTAGAAATCCCTATTTTTCATTTACATCTTTAATTTAAATACCTTTCTTGATGTATAATCACGAAAGAAGAGAAAAGAAAAAACGAAAACAGTAAAATTTCAATGAAAATATGGCCAGTTAAAATGTGGATGCATAAGACGCAAAAATTACTAAATTCGTCGATTTGATGAACTGCAGATTTTGTTTTATAGCAATTATTAAAATAACAGTGTTTTTGGCAGAATTTATATTAACTTTCATTAAAATAGAATAATAACCATACAAATTGGCTACTTGTATACGTATATTAGTATTTTCGTTATAATCATCGAAATAAATACTTACAAGTTGGTCATTTATATTAAAAGTTGGTAGTTTAAGTATTGAAATGACAAGTTATGTTATTTAACTAAATGTAGTTAGAAATAATAAATATATATCTATGTACTTAATAACGCTGAGCGATAGAGTTTCCAAAATAATTAATACGTCAACTAGTGAAATATTAAATACTTATAAAATTATTCTGATTTTCGAGAAGACATTCTTATTTATTTGCATTGTCTAAATATAACATAATCACATTTAGGCAAAGTTAAGCAGTCTGCGTCTTCTCAACAAAAGATGTTTCGTTCCGATACCAGGTTCGTTCAATATTTCCTTTTCTCAATAACTATACTGTTTTTGTCTTTTCAACGTACAACCCGTTCTCCTGGAACATTCAACAAGCATACAAATGGAAAGCTATCGAGAAGTCTTAGCGGTTTTTCTGTTGTACCATAGCGACTGTCGGCATGTAGATTTTGTTAGATGCGCGTGCACTTTACCCATTCTTTTTTGGGAGCTGACGCGCTCGTTTCCATTCGCGAATGACGAATTCGTTTTAGGACCTTCACCGATTTTTCCGGTGCATCATCCTGATTCTGTACCTCACCACGCCAAACATAATGTCATATGGCTGTTTCGTTGATCGACTCGTTAATCGTATCAAGGACAGCAATCAAAGAGTCTAAGAAAGATGCTGCCAAGGAATATTCATTATCCACGATTTTTTCGTTAAACGGATCCGGTTGTTGAAATCAGATCGAAATATCAGAGATTCAAGTTTTTTGAATCAAGCAACGCGTTTCTATGAAAATTGTATTGATAATTTTGATCTCGCGACTAGCTACTTTACTCTATCTATACTACGATAGAAGTATTAACACCTGGATCAGTAATTTATCTGAGCAGTAATTTATCAAGTATGCAATAATATTCGTAAGGTTCCATCTACTATGTTAGATTACAGGTAGTGTATAGGTTATAAACTTTTTTAAATATAATATTACAGTGTTATGTTGATTTCATGTTTATAGGATAACCGGATAATTTGTATTTGAAAAAATTTCATTTAGTTTACTATCAATCTTATCACAGGTATACGAAAATATTTTCTAATAATATTACTTTTCGTAATAATAATATTTTATTAGTATACATATATTACTAATCGCGCGAGACAACCCTACTAATATTTAGTACAAATTGAATGCTTTTTACTACATGCATTTTATTTATCAATTTATTTATCAGTCTGATATTTCGTTCACCTAATATATGTCATATAATATAAAATACTAAATACAATAAAATTTGCTGGAGCTTTTTAAAAAAATATAACCCGTAAATGTTATGTTAAATATGATCACTTACGTGTCCTTTTTACGAGAAAAATGAATGACTGTTTTTCTCTGTTACGTAATATTATTCTGACAGTCATTAATTTATTAATTACTAAGAAGCTCTACGACTACGCACTTCCCGCGAATCTGTCGCGCTCGCGTCTGTAACGATACGTTCGATGAAGTACATACATCGTTCGCGATAATGGCAACGCAGTCTAAACAGATGATCAAAGTGCAGCTTTAATCACGTGAATTATAGTTCTGTCTTCATCGCATCGTGCGCATTTACAACGACTGATACTGTATAGTTGCGCGTACGTGACTGAGACTTCGCTGTCGGTTGTTTCTTCTGGTTATCATATTCCTTTTATTCTTGGTAAAATAACAATATCCGTCTTGCTCCTTGATCGCAAACAATATTCTAAGTCGAAGACCACAAGTCGTACAGTTAGCTTCTGTCGGAACCTTCTAAGTCACAGTATTATCTACGACGACGCAATGCTTCATTGGAGATTTTTAGAAACAAATATTCCCGCAAGTTATGACGAACATTGTTTTTCTGAAGCTTAAATTTGGCGCGCCAATACCAATCATTGATTTTTTCCTATCGATAATTTTCAACCTATTTTTTTTCATTTTCAACATACTTGATAAATTACTTTTCAGAGGATCCAGATGTTAATATTTCTACCGTAATAGGTAGAATAAAGTAACTAGTCGAGCGAGATCAAAAAGGAGAAAAAGAAAAAAGGCGAAATTTACTATGACTCATGTACATTCAATATTGAAAAGATTTATAATAAAGATATGAAACTTCATTATTGTGACAATAATATACAGAGCCGAGAAAATGTACGCACTCTTCGATAAAGTGTTTATACATTTTTCTCGTGCTGCCCCCTCCTGTGTATAATATAATCCGAATATTTGTGTGATTTTTTTTATTTGAACTTGAATTTTAAAAAGTGCCACGAAGGTTCCTAGAAACGTAACTTTAGAGTTTGGGGAATGTTAAAAATAGTTTCTAATTCACCTAATTATTTAATGCGTAAATTATTTTGAAAAGATTTATAAACTATTCTGAGACTTTTGAATCCGAATATTAATAATTCTTACAAATCCGGAATATATAACTTTCAGAACGTATACTGAAAAACATTACAATGATACTGACATATATATAAGTGGTTAAATACTTTCGTGAGCGATTTAATAATATCCTTGTGAAATTTGAAAACATCGAAGTTTTTATATTGGTATAATATATATAAACTTGGTTTTTTAAAACTATAGATATTTTCTTTGTGTTTCAGATTTGTGTAATACTTCTATAAAATGTTTGTTATTGTAATGTATTTGTTATATTTTAACAAAACAAAATGTGAGTCACGTCATTCGTCTGTATTTAACAATGTTGCGTTTGTATGAATTTTACACTGTTTGATATTTAATGGGATAAAAAGAGTATTCAGCACATAGATCTATCGAAAAATTTGTTCGAATTCTCCGGAGATGCGGTAATATAAAAATTGCATCGATATTGAAGCTTACGTAGATACGGGTTGTTTCAAAACTAAGATAGTCTGTTGATATTTGTTCGATCGAGATTTTTTCCATACTATCTTTATCAATTCATTCATTAACAAGCATAATGGCTATTAAAATCTATTTAACGAATCACATTCAGAGTCACTTTGTTTTATTGTGTCCTACGATTAATAACAAATATTTGTTCATTTAACTATTCATTTATTAACCTAAAAGCGAAATCTTACTCTTGAGGGAAAGAAGTTGTTGAAAGAAGTTTCAAACATTTCACTTAACGAACGATTGTATAATGTAGTAGAAATGTTGGTAAATATTCCAGAATTCCTTGGGATATTTTAAAAGTCTGAAACAGTATAAAAGTTGGACTTGGACATGAACAACTTAATCTGTCTACAGAGCATTATCGTCATCCTATTATTTTTTAATTTTCATAGATGTTTAGTTAGAAATACATTATTAATTCATTGATGAAATTGATTGATTTAAAAGAATTAGGAAACTATAGGTATTTGTTAAAGCAATTAATTTGAAAAAATAATCTTTCAAAAAATGAACGCAATATCGAATCTGGTTATGGTCGATAATCGCGTGGTCAAACATCGTCCGTTTCTCCCGTGATAATTGCTCTATTAAATGCAGCGAAAAGAATAGAAATTGACTTTGTTTAAAGAACAGACATCCATCGATACGCTCGTTTTTCAACGTCACTGTCCATTACTTGGCCGAGTAAAAAGGCTTTATTATATGTGTCGACGAACAATGCGTTCATATGTAGATGCCTGTCGGGCGATCAAAATTAAATTCGAACGCTACCTACGCCAACCTTCAAATTTGTGAAGGAGACGCGAGACGAATGATGATCCGCACCAGACATGTCTAGAGAGGAGAAAGAAGAAAAAAACGAATCTCGATTACGGATTAGCTCTCGTGTAGTAGTGGAGTGGCCAATTAAAATTGGCTGGTACGGAGCCATTATTTTTATTGCGTCTGGGCCACCGAGAAGAATGCGACTGCCGCTTCATTCGTACGTCACGCAGCTCTCGCGAATTCTCTATGTCGCTTGAAAGACCATCGTGTGCTGGCGATTCCTCGTAAAAACCGTTCTCTTAAACGTCGGCGTTGCGCTGTGCATATTAAATCGCCTTGAATCGCTGCCGACCGAATCACCGCATCGTTTGAAACTTTCGAAGAGACCGAACAGAACAGCGTTCCTAATTTATACGGAGCTTCGATTTATCTTATTTCATTACACGCCGTTAAAACGTTTTCTTTTTTCTTTTAATAATAGTTGAAATTACAACTAAAACTTCCGATATCGATTCGATTAAAGTAATGTGAAACGCTTTTGGAAAATACTCTGAAGGCTTACGGTTAGCGAACGTTATGCTATCGGCTGATGAACGGTCAGGAACGACCGATTCACGCGCACAACGGATCGGCACCGGATAATTAATTCGGTGGATTTGAAATATCAATTAAATGCGTCCTCGCAGCAACTTGGCGACCTATCGAACTGTTTCAATCACGACATTCATTCCCACGTACGAATAACGTCTAGGTGAATTTTCACGCCTTTCCCCACTCACTCCTGGTATCCCCCGGTCCGTCAGCGTGCACGCGAGAGCGCAAGCGCCTTTACAGTCAGCACACGACTGCCGCGGCCACGCAGACAGAGAAAACCGTCGCTTGCATATAGATAAACCAGGCGACTCGTTGTCCGAGGTCGGTGCTCAAGGTTGCGCGTGACGTCACTGGACTTCTTCCTCGGTCCCCACCTTCTGTCCTACTCCATTGTGCTCCATCACCTTCTAATATCGCGAGTTTGCGTTTATATCCATGGCACGACATCATCGCCAGCCTGATCTATCTTTCCGCTATGTCTTAACTAACGTGATTCCTTTAACATCGCCAATCCGACTAACAACAGAAATTTCACACATGACCTTTGCCGAGCTCAACGAATGTTTTCTCAGGATTCATATCCAGTTGAGCGAATTCTTTTTTTGACATTATTTTAATAGCAAGAAAAATGTAGTTCATTACAAAATGTGCATCAAATATTTCGAACTTTCATAATTATAAGATTTTAAGTAATTTAAAAAGAAGTTTATTCGACTAGATACGAATCCAAGGCAAAAAATTGAACAATTTTTACGTTTGCCGTTATACTCTATGCATACCGTACGATTTTTTAAAATCTCAAAATGTAATTGGTTGATTATTTGCACCTACACAGTAACTTTCATTGAAAAGATTCATATCGCTGAAACAAAAAGATATAGCTATGTAGTACAAGCGTAAAATTGAATTATGTACCAAATGATCTGATGAAAAATTATACATTCCTCAAGTTTAATTACATAAAAAAAAAAACTGCAGTTGAAATCGCGACTACGTTTAATTGTACATATAGGATTATTACCATACTAAATTTCATTAAATCGATGAGGACCATATTCGATTTATCTCTTTCATTAACCAGAAGGACAGTTTGTTAAAACACATATCTACTTTAGCCATATTTTACACGACTCAATATGTTTTCACACAATTTTCTTTCATTGTGACTATCTTAGAGTCTCAGAGTTTCACCTTCCTTATTTATTTATCTCCTCAATGTTTTATGAAACTATTTGTCGAATATTACGAATTCCTCTACATAGTGTATGATTCTTGCGTGGGCTATGATATTGATTTCTTTTTTCGTATTCTTTGTAAGCTACTTTGCCATTTAACGTAGTAGAATAAGAATAGGCTTGATGAACGAATGGTAGATAGGAATGGTACTTTTTTTATCAGACAGACTAAATAGATTACAAGATTTTATTTCGCACCTTGGACAATGTTTAAGTAGGATGATCCAGAATGAAAATTAGACATCAAGATATATGTATGTAGGGATATATGAGCCAACAGAAAGTTATATTTTTCAACTTTAATTTATTAATTTATGAAGAAAGTAATTATTTTCTCTTTGAAAAATATACATTTATTGCGTAGCTGAATAACGAAATTCAGAAATTTACAAAGTTTGTATTAATTTAACTTCTGAAAATCATGATAAAAGATATGTACTATTCTAATTTATTTCTCAACAATTCTAATGTAACATTTAGTTAAGGAATTAAGACAAAAATTTTCTTTATTCTCATACACACTTATCTTTCAATTGTATATATTATATTCTAAACAATTGCCTTTCAATTATGCTCTACTTGTATTTGTGTCGAATTTTTATTTATCTCCGTATAGGGTTTCGTTTTTTTAGAAACAATCAGGCAATAGCTTTGAACAAAATGTATGTATAACACTTTATGTATATTTCGGTGCCTAATCTACGTCTCTTGAATGATAGCGCGCATATTCTGTTCACTCTATTCATTCTATCATATCTTTCCGTTTCGGATGTTCCTGGAATAATTGGTCTGCGCGCTCACGCGACGTTCATTATTTGCAGGCACAACCATCCACTTCGCGGAAATCAGCTATATATCGTTTAATAGATACGTATTCTTATTACTATTTTATGCATTTCTATTCCTCTCCAGGTTTGCAAACGGCGTGAATAATAATCCAGATGGTCACGCGTTCATGATGGATTAGTCGCAATGCACACGGTTCGCAATTTGAAAAATTGCATCTTACGCTGCGAATGCTACTTATCTAACCATACCGTGCATGGCAGGGACAGCCTAGTTTTGAAATATTCACCGCATGGTTAATCCGGATTCCGTCACGGTTCGAAAATCGTAGGCCTGCACTAGAGAAGTTGACACAGGACTGGATGATGCGACTTTGTGAAAATTGCGTCAGATCGTATTTTGTTCTGAAACTATAACCAGCGTTTAACTTTCTACCATCAAAGCGGGAGCTACTTATTTGTACGTGAACTTAAAACCGTTTTGTTGCTTTGATTTTACGAAAGTTTGAAATTTTGATATTCATTTACAACAAATTTATAGTTCCAAAAATATTTCTAGTTTTTGTAGACGATGGAAATTAAATTTTCTAATTGTTTTCTTTTTTAAGCTTTATTTATCTAATACAGTTCGAAAAATATGTGGTAATATTTTACACGAAACTTGCAGAGTTTCACTGAAATTGAACGTATATAATTTTTATAACATGTTACCATGAACCTTTAAGGTGTGTCATAATTTTCTGACAACCTACCTATGTATGATTTGATAATTCGTAAGTTGTCAATCATTTACTCAGAGAACGATCTTTGCAGTATATTTTAATATATTTTAATAAGAACAATATTATAATATTTGTCTTTATGATATTTTGGTGAATAATGGGCTTTAAAGTCTTTAAACTTTAAACAATACGAACTTAAATATCTTTTATATACAAAATCTAACTGGTAATACAATATTGGAGCACACAGACAAATCATTCCAATTTTTTTGTTGTCACTGTAATAAGATCACGTTAACTATACAATGGACAATGCTTCTCCCAAAATAGGTAACAGAGAAATTTCATTTTTGATCCTGTCTAGTGTTCTCATTCTTCGTCAATATCATATGTTAGCGATAAGATCGATTCGAGCATTTTCTACAAGTAAAACTTATCCGGTGGTGGTTAATTCAACGTTGACAGTAATTCATATTAGCGTAATTCCACTGGATCTGGCGAGCAGAATTAAAAGTATTAGAAGGAATTAAAATATTAACCAAAGATTTCATTTTATCAGAGATGGACAGAATTTTAATTATTGTATTTATTCGAATAATACATATATGCATATGTGTAAGGTGTCTGTGGATTGTTCGCGGGCCTGTGTAGTTCTTTTATATCCGAATTGTATACTGAACCTTTTTCGTAACTTTCTCCGTGGATTTTTGATCGTGCACGAGGCGTATATCAGGATTTGCGACGCATAGTGGTTGCGTAACGAAAGCGCGGTTTCGATACGAAGTTCTAGCATCGATACGTAACGTATACGCGCATTCTCTAAGAATCCTTGCAACCCGAAGCCCACGCATTAGGCGTGTACTCCGTGCAGGAATATGTACATACTATGATTGCGTGGAAACGTTACGTGTGAACGGTATAACGAGTTTCCCGAGTGAAAGGGCCACATTAACACGGAAAAGTTTACACTTGCCGCTGGCGTTACACTCTGAGAAATATCAGTGGGCGAGCGCGACCCGCTCGGCTACGAGCGTATTTAATTGTTTGCTTAATTGTTCGCTGATGAATGGATGGCATTAAGCCGGCATTAAATAATGGATGGAATAACACAGTGGCTTTCTCGTTTAGGCCATATTTATTGCGGCTCATATGCGAACGTCGCATAGGTATATTTCTAAGTAGATATGATTTACAGGAATTACTGTTGGTAATAAAGTTCAGATATTGACTGTAATTATTGGTTGTTGTGCGTTTTAGTCGCAAGCTAGTCAAAATGTAGCTGACATCGTAGAAAGAAATATTTTTGAATTTTGTATAAAACTTCTAAACTATTAGGTTCGGCTGTTAATAGGTTTAGAGATTCTAGAAAGAACGATGCATCAGTCATGCTTGATATTCTGTTAGGTGTCACGTAATAATTGAATAATAACTACAGTTAAATATTTAAATATTGAAAAATGCGGAAACCAATATTATAAATCATGTAACAGATATTATAACTTATGTTTAGCACGACAATTTTAATTATGAGTATTTAATGTTGAAAGATTCATAAGTTCATCCACGAATAATTTTAATGTCTTTCGTAATAACGTTAGTAAGTATTAGCAACAGGTTTAATGACTAGATCGCTGATTTTTATGCATTTATGGAGAATTTGAAGGTGCAAAGATGCATATGATACATAAAAGTATATAAAATACTAAGAGTATAGTATCCACTATAATATTTAGTACGTAAAACATTCTCAATTTAGGTTACATTTTTTTTTATTATACTCAGAAAAGTATGAATCTGTATAAATATCCGCAGTCTATTAATTATAGAAATAAAGAGAGATAGAAAATTAAATCGTTTCTATTTCAGAAAATTTATTTGATCTTGGTATCTGTGGCAATTGCAAGACATAATTTGTTACTAGAGTAATACTTCTACAACGTATTAAAGTAAAGTAAAACAGTTATTAATAAGTTAATGAGCAATAAATATGTTGTAAAATCCACAATTAAAGGAATCAGAGAAAATATGTTAATATTTAATTTCAAATTGACTAAAGTTTATATCTTTATCTCAAAGCCACGAAGTTATTAAACAAATATATTTATCCTGCAAACATAAAATTATCAAATATAAGAATAAACGTCGTAGAGAGATGTAGCATAAGAATATGTAATTTCCAGCTATAAGAATACTCATAACGCACGTTATTACTAAATTTTATTCGATAGAATTATTTACGTTAATGTTAACATTGCTAAATATACGAAAATATGTAATTGTTAGAAAATATTAAAAGCATTATTTATACTTTAATTTTCTTCACATGTTAACTAAAACCGACAAGATATAATTTCTATTTCATATTGCAAATGTTTTCAATTAGCAGTAACAATTTATTTATTTAGAAAATCATCCATTTCTTAATCGTATCGTTATTTATATAAAAAATATATTATGTCTTTCGACCTTTAAAGAACTAAAATTGGTTACTTTGCCTTTATTAATCGCTAATTTGACTGAAGCGATGTTTTGATTGATCCAAATGAACCTCTTCCCACGGTTATTGTATGATTACAAATTTAGAATTATAAAACAGAATAGTACTCTCATGAGAAGCTAATTGTATTATTAAATACAGATAAGTTTTATTCCACTCAAACGATCCTTTGTAAATAATGCCTCCACATTTCTACATGTCAAAATATTTGTACCAATTGGTTATTAAAGAATTATAGACAGTTTATGGTTGTTAAATACTTCAGGAATGAAAGGGTTAACAAGTTAATTAACCTACAGTTTCTTTGATTAATTTCCCTTTAATTTAATGAAAATGGCACTTAGGAATGTTCCGATGATTAAAGGACGTCAACTGATCTATAATATTCTAGTGTTTGTTTATTAACAGTTAATTACACATTAAATGGTAGAAAAGATATCATCGCGGCGAGCGTGTGCCGCATCGTAAATTTCATACTATTTATACACTTTATATGCTGACGAAATTCATGTTCGCACGAAGGGACAATGTTCTATTATATGCGAGATGTCGTGCACCGCTGGTGAATAAAAATTACACTCAAATTAAATTACAACCAAGTTTAAACTCGACAGTCAAACTCGATAACTATGCAGTTTACATTCATTTCTATCTAAAATCGGAAGCAATCGATAATCGGTATGATTTGGAAAAAACTGGCCGTTTTTATACTATAGGCATTACAAAAATATATTCTTCAAAATTACAGAAGGATGTATTGAATAAAAGTTTTTAGTATACTAAATATCACTATATCTTATTTACAAACTTATTTATATTGTTGGTTAGTGAAAAATGTAATCTGTTTTCGATTTTATTATTTTTCTCCAAGGATCTACAAACTTTTCAACTTCTTCCTTATAGCAATTTTGTCGCTGAAACGTCAAATAATCTTAAATAATGTTATTAATTTTTTTATTAGGCAGTTGAAATCTCATACAAGTTAACAAGAACAGACAGATAAGTTTTATATAAAAATTAATATTACAAATATAAATAATAAAAATCTCCAAGATAGTTGGCAAATTACTATTAGGTTATGGAATGTCAATTTCCTTTTATTTGTCAACTAGGTATGTATATGTATTATATATGTGGGTAGATCAGAATGAGTGGTTCATTGTTAAACGTTTCTTAAAAACGCTATTGACTTTTTGATAGATTTTGAATACATAGAATTTGCGTTCAAACGTTATTCTGGTAAAAGATAACATTGTTAGTAATAAAGTATCTCCAATTTTTTAAAATCACAGGACGAACTATTGAATACTAGATGAAGTAATTATGAACACAAAAGTATAATTGAGAAACTTTCTGGAAAGAGAGTTCATAAGATAAAATGGTAAATTGCGTTGAAATCTTTAATTCTAGCTTTACAATATTAACTACGTTTGAATTGATAATTATAACAACTCCTAAAAAATTTTGTTCTTTTTATATTTGCAAAGCAAACAAAAATCTCATAATGATGCAATCATCTAATTAGGAAAAACATACACGTGTAAAATCTTAAAATGAAATTTTTGACGGTACGTATCGGAAAAGAATTATTTCTTAGTCATTAATTACTAATTTAATCCCCTCCTTTTCTACAAGTATTTGCGCTATCACGTACATTCATGCTATATTAGAAAAACGCGTTGTTTATGGAATTACCTCTTATTCATTATAAAACTGTAGATCCCTTTTTCAGAAAACTCTACAATATTATTAATGAATTGCATAATAGAAAGTTATAATGGTATCCAATCAATAATTTGGTAATCATCATTTAAGGAAAAGTTATTATCATTACTAATCCACGGATGTTTATGTATTTTTGAAAGATTTAAAAAACTATACAAAATGCACAGGATTAGTAAAAATATATAAAATATTTGAAGTAAAGCGCTCGTTATAACATTCAATAGACCGAATATTTTCAGTGGATCTCAAATAGATACCTGTTTCATTTTACACAAACGCAAATCAAAAAGGAGTTTTACATCATTACTAAACAGAGACTTAGTCTCAGGCTAAAAATGTACGGAATGTATATAAGTAATGTGCAAAAATATACATACAGAAATTCCCAATTATCGTATTTATAATGTCTAGTAAGTGAGCTAAATCTCAGCTTGAATGTTTAGCTCTGTTCATAAAAAATATGGAATTACATAGAGATTTGCAGTCTGATCATTATTAACGGAATACAGAAAGTTATTTGTTTATTTCCAAAGATGAAATTTTTCGAATAAGAAGCCGATTCTGTCTGGAATAAATTAGATTTGGCCGTTTCCTAGCTGCGTGAGTATAAACACGAGGCGCAACAGGGTCTCTTTCGAGGTGGAACGAAATGTTTGGTCGCTCGATCTCGCCGGCTTTCGCCTTCTCTTAACATCGTTCAAGGTCGTGCTGTTCTTGCAACGTAGTAAAACGAATAATGTTAAGCCCCGCCTCTCTTCTTCTGGACACTATCTGTAACTTTATCATCGTATGGAACTTTGGTTCAAAAGCAACAAGAGCGCCACGCCAGGTTGCGTGGTATTTTTGTCTTTTCTTGCCAATCACGCAAGGTCTTGATCTTGCAGATCATTATTGTTTATTCGGGATTACGAGAATTTAGAAGGTGCGTCCATTGGTCTTCGCTTCGATGTGGTACTTTGCATATTTGCCGATTTACGTTCAACGGGTTTAACCTCTTGCCTTGTAATGTCACACTCTTGGCAGAGATTATAATTTTGGTTTAATGTGATTGTATTCATACTACACATTAGTTTAAGCTCTAACCTAAGTTTCAATTGTTTAACCCGATGATTACATTGCAAGTATGTACAATATTATAACTAAAAATGTATTTTGCATTGTCGACTTTTGTCTATTTACAAACGGTTTAAAGATGAATGTAATATTCAAGATTAAAGACTTATTTGATATATCGATATAGAAGTAAACAACAAGCCAAAAACTAGAGCTTTGGGTGTGTATAAAAATAATTTTTAACTAATTTCTATCTTAACCTAAACAAATTTGAGGTAAATTTGATGGGATTTATCAATATATATAAATATATAAAATATTCAAGACATAGTACTAATTAGAATATTTAGTAGGTAGAATAATTTTCAATATTTGAATTATTTTCATACATACATTATTTCAATTATTTCCAAATATAAATTTGCATAAATATCTGCAACCCACTTATAATAACAGAAATATTCAGATGTTAAAAGCAAGCACTTTGTAAATTTCAATGTATAATTACGAAATATATAGGAAATTAAACAGTATAGTCAAGTTGAATTGCATGACACAATGATTAGGTCTTAAAATTTTATATAAATGTTGATATTCTTTATCAATGGATGATACTGATATAACGCAATGTATATGCCGCAGAATATTATTTTAAACTATAGCTATGATAAATAAATGGAATGGAAACTAAGCTTTTTACATGTGAAGGATTTTTCACATCCTATAGCAGAGCTTTTCATTTTCTATGCTACTGTCTTAGAATAATAACGAAGCTTTACATTTCTAAAGATTAATTGTCAATTATATATATAATATCCTAATATTATGTTACGTGACACAGTAATAGTACAGAGAATTGTTAATGCTCACTTGACTCATCGCTGCTGGTTCCGTATTTCGTATTATGATGGTGAAGACAATTGACATTATATCTCGCATTTTATATTATCGAACAATAGCATTTGTAACTCACAATCAGTAATAAATGAAAACAAATCATTGATTCGTTACGTAAATTAATTTGCTGAATTATTTAAGTATAAGTTGTGACAAAGGAATTAACAATATTATAAAGATATTTGCGGTCGACTTACCAGAAATACCAAGTAATAACGAAAACATGGATATTAGTGATGATTATAACGAGGTTTACAAAGTAATAATATTGTTGAAAAATATTTCAGACAAAGTAGACGATGTTTCAGATAATATTGGTAATCATAGAACGTTAATTTAAATCTGAAGAATTTTATTTTATAAAAAATGTTAAAATATTTCTTGAAATTAAATATTTCATGCAAAAAGCAGCTGGTTATTACATGTGATTAATGAAATGTCTGTTCTACAATATGATTATTCAGGAAGTTCGTAGTGATTTTTAGATAAATGAGGTAAATACAGATTAAGTCCTTCTGAGCAGAAGTTTATGATATTTCTAACATTTTTACTAATTCCAGGATATTTTTAATCTTTAAAATCGAAATTTCTATTCAAAGACTTTTATAAACCATTTATGAACAATTCTATGAGATGAAATACCTTCTTTATAAACATTTCATACCTTATGTGCCGTTTCACAGACATGTTTGCCTTTGCGATATGAAATGGTAAAAAATGTCATTAAATATAGAAAATGCTTTCTATCTCTCTCCGTCTTTAAAATAGCGTAACTTTTAGACCCTTTTAGACTTTACAACCAATTATAATGAAAATTTTCTCAAAGACACGTGAAAAGATGACCTTTCAGATTACATAATGGTGAATTCCATGTGCGTTCAATGACTTTCACTTATGCTTGAATGTATTCAAATATCATCAATGATCAAATGTCCAAACAAATAACCGAAACATAACGCAAATAACATAAACTTCCCAGACAATCCAAAACGTATGTACTAAAAATCCTAAAACATGAGATTAGTTATGTATTACATGCTGCCATTGATTCATGGAATACTTGACAAAATATTAAACGTTCCGTTTCATCGATCACGTCACGTTATATTACATTGTATCATAGGTCGCATCATAAAGTTACAATTTTTAAATATTTTCGCTTCTATTAATAGCTTACTTACAAAACTTCGGAAGAACTTTCTACATATCTTCTTATTTTTTACCATAACAATGAAAAACCGTGTAGAATTATTTTATTACTTAACAAACTTTTTATCTTTAACTACTAGAATAAAGAAAAACAATAAATAGTAAAATACATCACTACTACGTTTTTAATAGACACTTTAGGTTCATAGATAATAACTGCAGTAGGGATGGAACATCGGAACACGCGGTAATTATTGCTTCTAATTATTAATTTACCATTAATTTTTATATATTGAAAGAATTTACATATGTACATTGTGTTACTAGAGATCGATTGAAATATCTAGATATTTGTGAGTGGCTGTGTATTTCTATATTTCGATGCAATACAAATTTAGTTTTATTTCAGTGATTTATTATATCATATAGAAAAAAGCAACAAAATCAGTGAGTGTAATTGGCTCACTGACTTCGATAAAAAATTTTTAATTAGATGATCGTACGAGGGAGAAACGGGGACAGAAAAGAAACAGAAGGTTGGAGCTTGTCGCGGTTCGATTTTCAAACGATGGCGGGAAGGTAGTTTAAAAGTTATGGTGACACAGAAACGACCGCCGCCATGGTGAAAAACACTCGCAGACATGTTTAAACGGCGATTACCATATCCATGGCAACAACAGCATCGATCCCTAGAGGATTTTTTATAAAGCCACCCTTATGCGTAGTCGCATCGCTCAAGTGCGTTTACGTAATGCGTGTACGTGCATATACATGACTGAAGGTGGACCTATATATAGGCGCATGCTTAGATATATATAACCTTGCGTATGATTATAAATATGTAGCGTAATATACAACAATTTCTGCGTTCCAAGCTAGCTCGTTACTATCGATACGATACTATTGACGCGGGACGCAGTGTTTCTCAAATTTTTCTAGAAAACTTGATTTTCAATGAACTGTAACAAGACAACACAAAACTTTGCTCGTGAATAACCGGTCAGAATGACGAAACAAATCGCTGCAGATCAGTAGGTAGAAATGGAACAACAAGGAAGGGAGCGTTTATCAGAGAAACGTGAACGGTACACGATCTTTTTCGGATTTCGGGAAGATAGAAAATCGAATAATGAATAAGACATTTTCTGAGAGATTCGAATATTTTGATTGGCTCATGCCGATCCAACAATCGAGACGATACTCTCGAAGAAACTATCAATCAATCTTACCTTCGCAGTTATATAGCGAGTAGTCTTTTATTATTAAATTCTTGTTTATTCATGGAGAAACTGAAAAATATGCGCTAGTTCTTTGATCACCTAAAATATTAAAAAAAATTTTGTTGTTTCACATACTTATCTATTTACTATACTACTAATATTTACTTATATTTGTAGTATAATTCTACAATCATAAATAAAATTATCCGCCACTATTGGAACTCTACAGATAAAGTACTAGAATTAAAATTATTCAATTCTTTTGTCTTAAATATTTCCGTATATTTAAACGATTAATATATATAAACGAGAAATACAGTTTATTGAGCGTGTTATTGAACGCAGAATCGAAGCACCGAATTTTTCGTATTGAGCTTGCACACACTGGTCGCGTTTTCATTTTGATATGAGAAACACTGTTCCGCGGCGTATCCTCGTCTCCTTTCACTTCGAAGCTCCTTTTAGTATAGGTGGAAACATCTACCGTTACCTATGCGCGTAGGTATGTGCCGCGTGCCATAAAAGCAGAGCAAAGTATATAATGTAAGGGTAAGCATCGACAACAGGTGCTCAGTTTCCATAGACGCGGAAGTGCGTCGTGCTTATTGTTAGTATCGCAAGATATAAACGTCTCGAACCTTTAAAACTTATTTTTTAGTAGACCGCCCTTAGAAAAACCGCTCGCCTATTCTTTAATTGTATTCTTTATTCCAATAAAAAGCGTAAACCATTGCGCATGTTTGGTTTCTCGTTTTGTTACTTCGTTTGCCGATTTCATTATACGTTGTTGCACCGATTATCGCTATCTTTTAAATAAAGTATTTTCTCTTGGAAGATAACTTTGTCGAAAAGCATGCTGATTTTCGTAAGTATGCGGATGTTGATAGGTTTGCAACGAGAGAACACATACGTATATCAGTATGAGTATGTGTTTCAATCTCCTGATGAAGTTAAAATGTAACGTTGGCGAAACAAGAATCATTTCTCGTTGGGTTGGATTAGGTCAAATAGTGTTAGAGGCAGGAGCGACGACAACTGAATCAGTTGAATGTCGCTCATTGCTTTGAGTAAAGTATCCCTATCCTATTTTGAGATTGTAATTTCCTATAGACAACGATGGCGCTTGATCGTCGAACTGTAAATACAGAAAAACAAACACGCGAGATATCTCGTCCGTGGCAGTACGAACAATACTGTGTAGCGAAACATCTCGTTCCGTGATTCTGAAAGGGTTAAGTATAACACTGCACAGTGTAACAATATTAAGTGTCATATATATAAACTAAATGGTCTAAAGTAGAACTTGCCGCTTTCTTTGGTAATTAACGATTATAAATTTTAATTATTTAGTGCGAACCTTATCAATTATGTATTAAAGTGAACGCAACTCATTGATATACAATGACGTTTTTGTTCATGTTTCATTCCATAGTATAATAATATTAATTTAAAAATAAGTAGTACATATTTCACGCCAACTATAGAAGCAGAACGTTTTGAAATAAAACGTTTCCACGTTTCAATTCGTGGAATTTTTAAATATCTATGTGGCACTCTTGCTATAAAAGTTACACAGTTCGAAAAATTTTTTTCCAACTAGTGTCGTAAGGAAGAATTTATGGTTAAAAGAGAAATAGCAGAAACGACGCTTAATCCCTATCTTACGAGCATTGTTCTTCTTGCTGATAAATTTGATTAAAGCTTTTATAATTTTTGAGGAACAGTTTTAAACTGTATCACTTCTGACGTAAAGGAGTCGATCGTGATGGTTCCATTAACACTGTAGAAGAACTTCTTCTTTTCTTTTTCCGAAGTTTAGAAACATCTAATACTTGAACAAAAATCTTATAATTCATGTCCATAATATTTCACATCTATACACGTTAATTTCTCATTAGATAACTATTATGTTTTAATTAATTTCATCATGTTATATTCTTTATAGCAACAATAAAAAATTAAATCATAGCCGATTTTTTTACTTATAATTTTAGAATTAAATTACATCGTGTCAAATATGAACAGATGTTTAGATACTGTCAAGTGGTAATGCAGATTTTTGTTAAAACTGAAAAATTGATTAAACACGTTCTAACATGAATCAATAGTATTATAAATGTAAGTTTTAACGAAGGACAAATAATATTTTTCGATTTAATATTCTACTAAACTAAAGAACAGAAAAGAAAAGAGCATAAAGAACCTAACATAACTGCTTTTTTACTATTAAATTTTCATAAAAATTTTCTGTAAAATATTCAGATTAATACTTTTATCAAGAATTCGAAATTCCATATACAATATCATTTCCTTTAATATAATTTTATTGGTTGAATTTAATTATTCAGAAATTTTTATATTTATTTCGGATATTTTTCACAGATTCTCATAATCTTCAGAAATTTTTTACAATTGATTTTACATTTCTACGAAACTCGTACGAAAATATTAAGACAAGGCGCAAGAATAGCCACGGTGGATATTTTATTTCGGTAATTGTACTTACAAACATATTGAAATAGCTGTCCATTGTGCGCAAAATGAGAAAGGTTAATGCATTTATTAGCTCCGATGATTTTCAAGTATTTATACCCCCGATTCTGATATTGAATATAAATTCCAACGTTTTCTGCGAAACACGGTATTTTTCATATAAACGGACAGCCAGCCCGTTCTGGTCGCGTTTAATAAATGAGGAAAAATTGCGTTCAATGTTAATAACGTCGAATCGCTGTAAAACTGCCCTTTAATGAAATTTTGAAAGAGAGCATTGACCTTTCTCTGTTTTTCTCTCTGTTGTACATTTGTGTTGTCTTAACACATGCACACTTTTTATGAAAATAAAATGCTATAAAATTTTATTACAAAATTAATGTATTCTATGTCAAGGCAAATAGAGTGGTGTATTACTGTTTTATAATAAAATAACGAAAGAATTCAAGATAAACATTTTAGAGAACAATTGCTTCTTTATCCTTAAGATTTCCAGCAGTTCTGGCGTCACATATAAAAATATGTATATATTTGCAACTGCTTGTAAAGAACAAATACAAATCCAAAGTGAAGTCTAATTTGAATATATGAAATAATCTTTTTCATTACTGCTATCTAGTTTCCAAAAAAATGGCTATTTGTTTCAAAGATTATTACATTGGGTAATTTTGCAAAAAAAATCACAGAACATAATAAAATTACACTCCAATCATTGGTTTGAAATATTGGTAGGTTTATTTATAATAAATAGGTAGGTTAATTTATATTATTAAGCAAGCTACTTGTGTTGCAATGTCAAAAGGTTAAAAAAGTAAATATATCATTGTACTGGTATATGTACGTATATTATACAATATGTTAGATTTAAATAAAAATAATGTTTTTATAAGCTGTGTAAAACGGGACGTAAATCGTCTTTAAAAAAGTCAATAGGACTACGTGATACAAAAAATTTCCTATTACGTTATTAATCCGTGTTCAACTAGTTGGCTTTCTTTCACAGTTTTTAATGACTTCTATTTACGCAACGCTCACAATTATATGTTTTGATATTGATAACATAGCGCAAAATGTATTTATCTCTATTAATTGGCCATTTATTGAACGTTTTGTAACCCATGCACTGCGAGCTCATCGTTAGTCAACATGGCAGGATAATCTCGCGCTTCTTCGCAGATCGCTTGTAAATGGACCACGAAACTCATATTATTAATTCATCCACAATTTGATCCTGGTTTTTCCTTTAAGACTGTACTTTAATAAGTGACTTCAAACTTCATAACAGAAGAAACAGAAGAAACTAAGTTTTTGAACTCAACATCGACTTAGTGTGAGAAATATCAAAATATTCAAACTGATGACAAAATATGACGTACTTGGAAATGTATCCTATGTATTCCAAGCTCCAGTGGATTCAAGTCATCCCCCAATTTATACCAAAATATACGAATAACGAATAAGTACTTTTCGCTTATGATAAAAATGACTCAATGAAAGCAGTTATTCGTTTTCGTTTCTGTAATTCATTCTACTTCCAATTAAATACATACTCTTCTTTCCTATCATGTTATGCCAGATAAATTATATAATATTAATAGTATGACAAAAGATTATTTACTAAAAGAGTAGACTTTTGGTATTTATAACTCTACATAACAGTCAACAAATGAAAGTTTATACCATTTATCATTTTTTAAATTAGTGTTGCAGCAATTATGCGGAAAGAAAAATAGTGCATTCTTGCAATTATAAATGACTTTCATGAATAGAAAACTTTAGATTCTTTTTAGGGCCCTTTAAAATCTTTTCCATCAACCGCATCCTTTACTTTGGAGCTTTTATTAAAATTCCATTGTTCGCTTTTGAAAATTCAAAAAAATCAAAGGCATACAGAAAATAGATACGTACTAATTATTAATGCAAATATGCATTATATGTTTGTATATATGCTTATGTATATGTTTGTATATGCAAATATGTTTGTATATTCTATCATATGGTTACAGTCCAAAGTCTTAATCTCTTATAAATAATCGATTTCAAAAGAATCCATAATCATTGCCGAAATTTGCGAGATTCCATGCAGTCAGGCAACTCGTAAGAGTCATTTCTTGTGAGCTGATGTTATTGATAGATAGATATCCAAAAACCCGGCGACCGGCTGCCTTAGTCGTCATTGTGCAATTTGCTGAATTGTTTGCATTGTTGCGTAACGCATCTGCCAATTCGCAGGAAGACACCGCAGCACTGGTTTCATCTGGAGACCGAGCAAATTGAACCGATTCGTCCCAATACAAAATGGGATCCTTTGATGGCTTCGCGGTTCAGCTGGCTATATATTTCAACAATAGAAACGAGTGAATCAAGCAGATGGTCGGTAAAAATGCAGATCAGCTCTCACGATTTTCCCGAAAGTCGTGGAAAAAGGGTTGCACGCGGGGGTGAAACATGCCTCGCAAAGTCGACAGATGTGAGGATGTCATCGCGTAGGATTGATTAAAGGTAGTATTTCGTACAAACGTAAAATGCGACCGTCTAAAAGTATGCTACAATTTAAAAGTATCTAAACATTTACTTACTTTTGATCGGATAAAGATTTTTCTAAATCAATAGAAAGATTATCGTTATTAGTTCAAATAGTAATATTGAGCAAATTTTTATGATAATCATTCAATATGTTGACGAATATCCTATTGAGTTTTAATTCGATGAGTCAATTTTTGAATAAGTAAAGTTTACTATTTGGTAATTCTACTACATGAGCATTCATTCCTTTATATATTCGTTATTTGGTATATTGTTGTCTAGTAAAAAAAGATAATGTATAGAAAAAATGAAATATTATTTCTAAAATGAACCGTACTAGTTGTAGGATACATTTCCTTTCGTTATGTAATAATGTGTAAATATATGTTTTCACCTTCAAAAAATAGTGCAACTAAGATTTTCATCATTGCATATGCGAAAAAGAATGGTCGTGGAAATGTAGTCCTCCTTGAACCATTCGTCTTTTTCTTTTGACATTTTTTTCTAATTTGACCCAAAAATGAGGTACGAGTTATTTCATTTGCCTGATACCACTCAGATTGCAAATTCTCTCGAGAGTAGCTATGCAATACTCTTCAGATATTTCAACATTTTAAAGTCGCTTATAGGGAAACAGAAGCATGTTCATCCATTGTATCGACATAAATGCGGTTCACGCTTATAGAAAATCCAACCTTCAGAACCAGCGATCATCGGCACCTTTCCTCGAGTAAACCGTCGTGTCTAACCGTGGTTTACCCTTTTCGCACACTTTCCAGTGAAAATATCCCGTCGGTCGGTCTACGCATTATGAGAAGGGTTTCAATGAATGGGCGGGATTTCTGCATAAAGGATTTCCTGGTGCGGATTTGCTATGAGGACTAGTTTTAGGATTAATCCGGTCGGCCGTTCTCTCACGTCCCGTAAACGTGAGAGAAATCGCGGTGGACGATCTTTCAACCTTTTTCGTAGTTAGCGATCTTTGATCTATCGATATTCTTGAAGGGGAAACTAGGGTAAAATGAAATATCATAAAATTTTCCTTAGATAAGACCTTTCCCTAGACATCATTTGACATGGACTCAAACTTTCCTGACAACGAATCATGCTCGATTACATACTCGTACATATGTACATTTTTTGTTTGAAATCGGATTATTTTTAATGTCGAATTTTCGATATTGCGTTGACGTTACTATCTTTTTCATAATTTGTATTTAGATAATTTATATTCTATATTATATTCTATAGTTCTTACACTACATTTCAGTGATTTATCAACTTTCCAGTAGAAATTAACCTAGGGATATATGGAGAAATTCTTACCTGATACACATATTCCGTCTTGCAGTTATTTGTAAAATAAAATTGTTATTACTATTACAGCTTTGACGTATACATATACCTATATACATATACAGGGTGGTTGATAACTGGTGGTACAAGCGGAAAGGGGGTGATTCTACGCGAAAGCAGAAGTCGAAAACATTTTTTTTTTATTTTTTTATTTTTAATTTTTCCATCGAGACAACGATCTACACTGAGATCCGTTATAACGTACCGCACGCATACCGAGCGAAAATTCAAAGTCGATTTTCTCGAAAACAAAGTCTCAAACGAAAAATTTTTATTCTATATTTTCGACTTCTTTTTTCGCGTAGAGTATTCACCCTGTATATTAATTTATATTTCTTCCTGTAGTTTTATATCCATATTTATCTTCAATAGTTTACGTATTATCAATGATATTACATTATACTTCATGTTATCTGGGGCTTATGCCTATATATGTCATATAAATTAATAACTTTTAATTCATAAAGGTAAAGATTTTGTATTTTTACGCGATTTAAACGGCTGGTCCATTCTATTCCGTCCTACGAGGCAAAGTGATATATCAACACTTACGAAAAATCTTATTCTTCTTTGTAATCGAATATTTTTCTTAGTTCTGATTTTTCTATAGTCTGTAAGACCCACTGAACAAATACTTACATTTTATATCTTCTGATATTTTATTAACACACAGTGCAGAATACAAGAAGTAATTTCATTTTCCTTTCGTCTACTTCTCAAAAAGGTGGTCGAAATTGCGAATAATTTAACAGATACATGTAATATTTTATTAATGGATATTGTTTGTGGAATAAAAATATATGGCACGTTTTTAGAAGTTATTTATAGAAGTAAAGAGACGTCTTCAGCGTTATGATTCTAGCGCAATCTTTCTTTCACTTTTTAAAGAACACTTCCGACAATACAAGCAACTGACCACCTTTTTATTTTTGCCCGGAGCAAAAGTGTTCCGTGAGATTTACTTCCTGCATACAACAATGCGTTTGTTGTACAGAACTGGTTGCGGAGAAAAACAACTAGAGAGTATAGGTTTAAACACTATGCGGATATAATATTGCGAATATTATGAATACTTAAAAAGATTTTTGAGATGTAGATATAATTTAAAGGATTCATTCTAATTTCAAATTCATTGCACGTATTATTCACAATATTATAAAATGTATAATTTGAAGATTAAAATTTAAAAATTATAGTTTAAATTCTTAGGAATTTTAAATAATTTGGATGTGTTTAAGACACCTAGTACCGCAAGGGTGTGAAGATTATTTTATATAGAAATAAAAATTTAAATTTAATGCAGTATTTTTTTTGTTTTTACTTCATGTAATAAAATAATAATTGTAAATTGTATTTGTATATGTCTGTAATGTTTGTATGTGTTTGTAATTGTATTATGATTAGAGAATGTGACAAATATAAAACAATAATTAGAATTATTTATGACAATTAAGGATTAGAAAAAGGGACTTAAGACATTATTTAGTCTTCTATAGAAATAGTTCTAATTTACAGTACCTTTCAAGTAAATCGTTGACAGTAATCAAACTTAGATTAAGACGAAAATAGTCACATTTAAAAATGATGGGTGTGCTTACATTTTATTACGTTACGTTAAAGCAAATATTTCATGACACATGGTTACGTAAATCACATGGAAAATTGTTAAAATAAATGAAGATGTTGTCATAGTTTCTATAATTCATTAACAGGAACCATTAGCATATACTTGCCACTTATATGAATTTTTACACCCTTATATCATAATACATAATTTAAAAATTATTGATGATATTAGTACATATACTCGCTTCATTGTAAATATACGAATTTCGTATAACGTAAATAGCTATCAATTTGGAAGCTATCATTTTTATTGGTTAGATTTTGTCTGGAATTGAAAAAGAAGGAAATTTAGTCGCCAATTAATCGTATTCGTTTAAATTTAATTCTAATCACAAAAATTGGTGTTTCTTTTAGTAAATTATGAAAGTCGGCGATTATTTCACAGGCGACGGAATTAATCATATTATAGATAGGTATTGGATGAACTTAAATAGTTCCAAATATCTATCCTAGACATTGCGTATTTCGTGGAACGTGATATCTTTCTCATAGTCACACCGTATGCTAATTGCTCATCGCGCGTTTCTTAATTACAATCTGTCACGTAAAGATGAATAGTTCCCAAACGATAGGTACATGCGACGCTAGCTGCATGAAATAATTGCCGATTCAATGCATGTTAAATAGTTATCTGTCTATCCGGTCGATTTTAGCCTAGTGAAAATACCTAGCAATATTATTTCATTGAAATGAGTCGATTTCGAGGCGCGTTCGTCTAGTATCGAAAGAGAACTAGCTCGATGTGAACCGTTAGTTTCCCGCTTAATTACATTTATTTTTAGTTCGAACACCGATCGGAAAGAAGAAGAAGCGTCTAATTGTATTAACATCCAAAGTGGGTGGCATTTTCTCATTAAAATTTACCACCCAATGGAGAGAGGGGGACGAGAATCGCCTCAATTCATAGGTAATAGTTCGTTTATATGCAAATACGATGGTCACAGTAGCGAATGGAACACGAAAATGGTCCGTGCGAATACGTATGGAAGTATACAAATCGTAAAATTGCATCGCCGGTAATAATCGCGAAATACGCGTACGTTACGAGGACTCAAAATGAAAAAAAAAAAAAACGAGAAAAAATGTATATGGTGTACACGAGGAAGATAGAATAGGAGATAGAGAGAAAGAGAAAATGAAGCGAGAACGAAGTTTTGATTTTCCATCGACCAATCGTGATCGTGGAACATTTATCGCGGTTGCTGTCTACCACATAGGCATGCGAATGTACAATCATCAAAAAGCGCTGATAATACGATGACTACTAATTTGGTACATTTTATTTGGACCTGCCAATGTAATACCGCCTTATCTTTGTTGATATTCGAGTACTCGAAAAAATAAGTATTCGATAAAGAGACCTTCGTTCCAGCAAGTTAAAGTAGCGTGCTATCGAAATAAGCCAAGATACACACAAAACCGACTTGAAATACGAAATTGTTCATATGTTCATGAGAAAAATGCGTTTCGCCAATGCCATTGGCACATGTGTGCCAGTGAGTGTCCGTAGCGGCTTGACCTCGTAACCTACTATGAAATTCATAATACTATTTATTACACTTTTATCATCGGCGCAGCACGGACGCGATTGTGCATAGTTTATAATATCGTTTCATGGGGCGGGGGG
>NT_176610.1:460280-491317 GCF_000188095.3 Bombus impatiens | reverse complement strand
CGCGGAGATGGCGCAAATTGCACCGCGACGCGGCTCTCCTGACTGCGTCATTAAACGGCCATCGAGATTGTCGGTTAACGTTTTAGATCGTGAAATCTGCAGATTAGGAGTCCTGATTTCGCCGGATGGTATTTACTCCCTAGTAATTTATACCCCATTACGTGCTACTCCGTCTGCATTATTAATCGTGTAATTAGTCGAAAGTCTGTACATTTTTGATATAGGAAGAGACAGGCATTCGCATAATATAGAAAAGCTCGTGTGACGTACGATCTACATTAATAATATTGGACGGTTGACCGACGTCGAGACCGTGCATTGATAATTCCGCTGAAGAAAAACCGCGAGGTAGATTAGTCGCCACGACGCGATCCTGTATCGACGTTAACAGATGCTTCTTTACTAGGAATGCACCTTTCTTGGGATACAAAGTTGCTATTATCGTCACTAAGTCATGCAGTATTTATTTTATTCTTTATCGTATTTTTTTCACATACAATTTTATTACTAGGAAAATCGAACAGGAATGATTCTCTTTCAAGCAGCTTCCTGTAAGCTCAATTTACTCCTCGAACAATTCGTGCAAACCAACGCACCAAAACAATCAATCAGAATTGTTAAAATTCTCTTTTGCTTCGCATAACTGTTCGCGTAAATGAACAAAAACAACATCCAAACACTGTACGAATTAACCCAGGGCGCCTAAAATTCCTATTCTTTACAAGCTATGTCGGTTCCAATAAACGAATGAACGGACAATCAATGGATGACACCGGTTCAGACATAGCTGCTTGAAGTATCCTTCTTGGAACAAAGAATCGAGGTGCTCGAATAATGCATAAATCGTTACCAGGTCTTGCAGTCTTTGTTGTATCCCTATACTAAATTTAGTCGACCTTATTTGTCGACGAAAAATTAGGTCATATCAATCGTATCTGTGATCAAAATTATGCAACGAAAGAAAGGTTTCCATTGAAAATTCGCCGATATTTAAACTTGTTTCACTAAACGGAATTCCTACTCTGCCGTTTCTATAGAATATCTGCAGTTTCCTATTTTTTATGATGCTGGAGCAAACACGTAGCGTAGTAAAATTTTCAGAAGATTAACGGTCAATAATAGGAATATGGATACTTTGAGATGATCAGGATAAAAGTTTGATTCCCGATTCAACGCTCATTAATTTGTTATCCCGTGTCGAATTCGTTCTCGGTGTGTGGCAATAAACAGATGTATCTAGAGAAAATGTCTGTAGATATCAGTGGCGTGCATACAATTGGCTCAGGTATCTCGATAACTATCGCTTGGGATTTTTCCGTCTGATTTCACCGGAGCGCATGGTGAAATGAATAAAAGACGTCAAATAACGGGTCATTTTCCATTTATCTGATGAATAATTAGTGGCACGAAAATTTGTTTACAGGAATACTTTGGCGACGCGTTACATCTCATCAGGGAAATTACAAGCATAATCTTCCGTCGTTCGCGATTTTAATGTGATATCTGTATAATATGATACGTGGTTAGGATTGTTAAGTAGTTATTAAGTTCTTGTAGGAAGATATCGCAAGTGGTCATAGGCTATTAATAAGCTTTAAATATTTCTTTTTGCAATGTTGAAAAGTTATTGTTTAGATTGAAAAAATTTATGAATTTGTATTATTTGTAGAATATGTTTGTTTTTATTCTGAGATTAATATTATAATTTACTTTGGTAAAAGTAAATTATAAGTAATTGAAGAAGAAGATGTTAAATAATACCAATATATTGATATATGAATAAAACGACACAAATTGAATAACATACTATACTACAATGTTATAATACTATAAAAATGTTATAATATAAAATAACCATAAATATTATAACAAATTAAATAAATATTTTCTTAATATTTTGCTTGCTTTATAATATATTCACATAATTAATACGAATCAAGAATCGAAATAATTGAATTAACGAGTATATCTATATTATATTATTTATAGGTTTAAGTACACTTGATTATATTATGCTGTTCAATATGTAAAATTAAAGATTATATCAGTTAATCAGTTCTAATCGCTATAGATTATCACTACTACTATAAAAGATACTAGTAATTTCATTCCTTATCAAGCTTTCTTACCCTTCAAATATTATTTTTTCAATTTCTTTTTTAAACTAAATCATCAAGCTTCAAGCACTTGAAATTCGTCTCTATTTCATTGAAGAAAATGTGAAATCTCCTTTCTATGTTTTACTTTTTTTAGAAGATTTCTCAAACATTTTTTAATATTCTGTTGTAATTGCCATTGAAAGAAAGAGTAACATCAAATTCCTATTTAGAGGCTATATAGCAGTCAACACAAGGGAAATGTAACAGACGAGTTTTTCATCTGCAACACAATTTTCTAGAAATTAACCTACATCAATTTCAATGTTTTAGTGTCGCCTCCCGCATGATTTTTACTTTTTCTTTGCAGAAACTGAACGACTATACTATAAATTTCGTGGGTCGGTATAAAATTAGAGAAAATCAGGCAAGATTATTATCGTTGCGAGCGCGGTGAGCAAAAAAAAGGCGCGTGTAACGGTGTGGCGTGACGTGAACTTTCAGAAACAACTTATTTTTATCACCCCCCGCTAGACCAACTTGCCGCATAATTTTCCCACGTGTATACTTTCGGTTTTGCCTGTTCTTTTATTCGTCGTCTTTCGTTGTTGGCGGTTCTTTGCGCTGCTTTATTGTACCAACGTCCGGAGTCTTTATGTGAACTCGATGCTCATTTGTCGGTCCTTGCTTTCGAGTCACTATAATCAATGCAGCGCGTGCACTGTGGACATCAAATTAAGGCGCGCTTCTCGACAGCTTATTTTCATGCGAACTTTCGATCACGTGCGCGCGTTCACTCACACACAACTACTCCGAACGTCGACCGAATGATCGTCTCGATATTTGAGAAAAATTCCTCGCTAAAATAAGAAAAATTCCACTACAGAAATATTAATAATTATAGATAAATATTTTATTACAACTATACAAAAATCCAAAACGTTTGCACTTCTTAGTTGATAATTTATTGAATAAGCATGACAAAATTGAAGACAATTATTGATGAAATGATGAAGGTGATCGATGCCATACATTACAGTGCCTTATGCTTTGTTGTTTTATTTTTATTTCGTTAGATAAGGTTCAAGTTGAAATTCAAAGTTTTTGTCGCTGGCTACTATAATGTTGACATTTGCATAATATCGTTATAATTCACAAAACAGTCATAATTACAACGCCAACTGATAATGTCGGCTTTTAACACTCCATTTCTTTTACATTTTATTCAAGTTTTACTCTAGATAAATGTGTAAAAATATCATGTGAAATTGTAGTTCTAATTACTTATAGTTACTTAATTACTGAATTGAAACGTTTAAACAAGGGAAAGTAAATCATTGATATTAACATTTCATACCTCATTGACTAAAAATGTGTCAATTTTTAAATTATGCTGCCTAATTAATTTCGCCGACTATTTTCTAATAATTCGTCAACTAGTTCTTTAATTTTTATCCTCTTTCGGACTTTTCCGTTAATAGTATCTACACATGCATATACACCTTCCTTGCTCGTAGTGAAGAAGAGTAAGTTCTAATCGTAAATGATCTCAAAATTAAATCTAGTGGCAGTATTCTACTATAATCAAATGTAAATATTAATCCTGCTGCGAGTCTCGAACTTTTATGTTCACAATCTCATCCTTGTTCTAATGAAAGAAAAAAAAGAAAAGGGTTAGTAATAGTAAAGGAAAAGCTTAAAAAAAAGATATAATATACATCCTAATACGAGAAATCGTGCATATCAAATAATTTTTTCATGCCATCTTCAAATCTGGAAAATTTGAGAAAAATAAAAAAGATGTGACTATATCTAATCCAAAAGACGTCATATGCATAGAGTACAAAACGAGAAGTGAAAGATTGTTTCTAAATCTGATATGTACATCGCTCCAGAGCAGTCTCGACACTGTTCCGCGTTACGTGTGTAATTTTTCATTTATTTCTGAAGATTGTTGTAATCGAGGATTTCGATGCAAAACACATTACAACTACAACAGCGATACGTCGATCGAGTCTTCAGGTAGACGAATTTGTTATGGCAGAACGGACTTAAGTGAATTAAAAGTGGTCAGTGAAGTTGAAGCCAACGGCATTATAATTAAGAATGCTTCGTTATGCCCGAGTCTATTGGCGGTGATCATTAACCATGCTAAAGTGGAGCTGCTTTGCATTTCGAGTGGGCCGCTGACCATCAAGGGCAGTCCCCAAGCAATTAATATACCCTAGAGAATGCTCCTCTTCCGTTCTTCGTGCCCCCTTTTCTCCCTTTTCTTCTCCGTTTCGGCCTGTTTCTTTCAGCTAATACTCGCTTTCTTGTCCAAATTCTAGGGGTTACAAATGTGCTTACGCCGATTAAGATTATCCTTTCCTTTGGGGCCGATTTATCGTATCGATAAAGGGTTACTGGCGCCGAACTGCCTTTTTATTTTCAGCAAATTCTTTCCTTTATTGCGAGAATCCATTGTGAGACGAACATAGTGCGGAAAAAATACGAGGAACAGTTTGTTTCTTCTATCGTCAAAATGTCGTTGGATACGACTCTGCCGAGATGAATATTTGACATCGTGGACTTTTATGTGAACGCTTTTGCGATCTCTATCTTTCTGCCTTAGCACCGTTATTTCTCCGCTAGAGCGTGCGATAGAAAAAAGAAGAATCGAAAAAAACGTGCAACGTCTTAATTAATAGTATTTCTTCGACGGATTATTAGACTGGTGCTACTTTTTGCTCTTCTTTGCTCTTGTATGACTCCCTTCTTTCTTCTCTTTCATTCCACGCAGCTGCAAAATCTGTCGGAGGAAAGGAAGGATAATAATTGTCAACTTTGGTAATGTAACCGCGTAACAGATAAAAGTAGTAATGTCTCGTTATAAGTTTAGAAGTGGTAAAGCATATGGAAGGCTACACAAAGAATATTCGGATATTAACTATTTCGTTATTATCAAGAACTGTAGTATCTTATCACGGTGCGATTTTTATTGCAAGTACTAACCTCCCGTGGTCAAGCATATCTTGCGTACCTTCCGCGGATAACCTGGATCGTTTGTGTTTACGATTAATTTTTTTGGCGTTCCTGATTTTCGAAAAATCTGGAAAAATTCTGAGGTACTTACCAAAGCCTCTACTTTAATATATAATAGTTTTTTCAGTCAAAACTTTTGAAAGATTCATTAGCAAAAATAGAAATGCAGAAGAAAGCTTAAAAAAGATGGGATGTGTGTAAATGTAAATATTTTTATAATATATAGGTATAACAGAATGTAATTGTACGATTTTGAACCTCTTATTATGATATTTTGGAAAATTTCATGTACATTTACGACGGTTTCAAAAAACATAATTATTTTGAAATCTAAATTTGGAGGAAGTTCGAAGCAATAATGCAGGAAAAATTAATATATTTATTGTAAAACCTTTTTCTTATACATGTTACTGATGGTCGGCCTTACTTTCTGAGATATTTGCGTAAAACCATCGCTACTACTACAGTGAATTCTGAATATAATTGTGCGTCCGTGGCAAGGTATGTGTCAGTATAAGTCGCCGGCCGCTTTCACGCTTTGCCATAAGATTTCATTTGTATTTTCAGATATTAGAAGAATAGTAAAAAAATAAAAATTTACTTACTGTTGAAAATATTGATTATTAATACCATAATATTAAATATTTAGGTGATTTACAGCACCAGAGCAACTTCTCTCGCGCTACACACATTCCCGTTAGCTCTATTGATCAAATCTTTATCATTTTGTTAAGATATTACATTTATACCAGGAACAAATGATAAAATATTAAAAATATTACATCACAGATAGTTTTGTAATATGTGTAATTAGATAATTTAATAGATAGCACACTCATACAACGATGTTATGAGACCGTTTTGTGGTAAATACAGGTTAAGAGTTGGTAAAAGAGAGCTAACATAAAAAATAAGATTTTTTTCTCAATAAGAGACTGAAGCTGTTTTCTGCTTTTTAACCACATTTTTGTTGTCTTTCTTGCTAATTGATAATTTATAATATGATTTATGTGTGTGTTTCTTCAGTTTTTTAAATAATTCTCATAACAGATTTTCTTTTCATGTACATATAATTTTTGTGTAAGAAAAATCTGAAACTAACAATTTTTTCTCAAGTCCGAAAAAAGAGGCAGCTTCGTATAAAGCCGATTTATTTCGCAAACGGATGGTATAAATCCATGTATCCAAATCTAATGAATCAGAATCGTTAAAATTCTGTTCCGATTCACACGACTACTCGCGTAAGTGACCAAATTTACTTCTAGCTTGCCACTTTACGATTTAAACCAGAACTCTTAAAATTCCCGTTTTACCATTTACGATGGTTATACGTTCCAATAAATAGATAACCAGACGATCAACGAGTGACGCAGGTCCAGCGCGATATAACCGGTGACTCGCGTTCCAGGAAAAGTACCGTTCATCTCCGTGTTCTCGTTAGCGTGCAAACTAGCCGTTTCCTCCGCGAGGCAGAACATGCTATTTACCGACGCCAACATATGCCACGTATTACAATTTTGTAGTTCGCGACAGCTCTTGCATCGTTTTTGCGACGTGTTCTCGAATCGAGAACCCTTTAAAAGGTAGCAATAAGCAAAGCAGCAGCAGTCAGTGATGGCAGGAATTCCGGATGAATTCAGCCTGGTAAAGAACGATGCATTATGTATCACCCAGATATACACAGAGTTCGAACGTGAGGCGAAGCGCTGATTGAGAGGCGCTGCCTAGCAACTGGTGTCCTCGCAACCTTCTCCACCCCTCATGCGGCCAAACCCCTAGTAATGGCTCGCCCCTTACCCTCGATCGAGCCTTCAACCCTCGCGACGACATCGTTTCCACCTTGTATATCTATACAAGATCATCTGATCTCCGCCGTGCTAGCGCCAAACTCGTCCTTGCTCTTCTTTGCTATTCCGTGAATCCAATTCTTGCTGTTCGAAGTAGTTTGGTATATCTAAGAAGGTGGAAGTATATTTTTAACAAGCTAATTATAGGCACATGTCGTGGCGAATGCAGTTTGTTAGTTTGCAGTTGATAGTTTGTTAATAATCTGTGCAACTAGACGATTATTGAATTAAATGGTTTTATCCTTTGACGAGTTATTCGATGTTTTGGATGCTAATTTGTAATGTGTATATGGTTGGCATGAGGAAAGAACGTTTGATATAACGGTTTGATGAAGGATTTGAATTAAATGTGGGCTAGTGACATTCTAATATTTCCCATAACATTCTATTTAATTACAGCCAATTGAAAAAGATGATTCTTTTCTCGACCAAAGTGTTTATTAAGATGAAAAGCGTACTATAATATTTGTTAATTTTATAATAATGAACTAAGGAACTTTCCAAACTAATAAAGAAGAAGGTATTACATATACCGCAACTTGGTTTATTTTTTTAGCACTTTAATTGCAAAAGAACATTTTGTAAAAATATTCCTAATGTTTTTTCATGTGATGAATGTGATATATAATAGGTGAATATAAGGTGCTTTTTAGAGCTTTCTAAAAATGGCGAGAAATAGTTAATTTAATTTTGGACTAAACATACATTTTTTGTCACTAAGATAAAAAAATATGGGAAAATTTCTAAAAGTGTACAATGATAAATATTTAATAAGCATGATCATCACAAGCAACCGTTTTTTTGAAATCTTGAATGCGAGGATTTAATAATTTAATAACAACGTAATGACAACAATTATTGTATATACGTACATTAATTGTAATAAAATAAATATAATAACTGTAGCTTAAAACAGGTACAACGATAAATCCCTTTCAAGTGTTTAGACATGTTAGTACATGAAATTGTTTGATTCAATAAATAATATTTTTAATAAAATACTAAGATACGGTTTGTTTTGTAAATAAATGTTTAACTTCAAACGTAAATTAACTATGCGAAATTCCTATTTGAAATTCCAAAGAATTTACAATAATGGTTTGCTTCCTCGTTTTATCGTGAAACGACTACGAAATAGATCGGAAAATTTTAATTTTGACAAAAAATTTAGAATCACAAAAAGCCGGTGCTAAGTGTCCGGGATATTTTTAATTCCATTGAACATTTTTTTTAAATAAATATTTTTTGCTAATAAAACATCTTATTAAACGAAATACTTTTAATGAGAGAGATCATGGATTATATTCAAAAACCATACGACGATTTTATAACGCTACGAAGTTATGCCTCCCGCGATATTTCATATCGTTTCATCGGCGGGTCGCAGTAATATTTTTCGAGCCAGACGGGACATTTAAATGGAAAGTAATTAGAGCAAATTTCAGGAATATATTACATATTCGGTATAGATCGATTGATGTTGTACTTGTAATGATAATGAAGTATGAGCGGACCCGGTACCCGGCACAAAATCACAATAATACGTGCCAGGAAACGCGGGCGTGCGAATGCGAACAATAATTGGTACGTATTTGATGGATTTTATGCCCTTCGTTGATTGAGTAGGTTGTAACCGGCCAGAAAATTGTATATGGCATGCACAGCAGTAGAATGGAAATTCATAACAATTATACATATGTGCGTCGATGTTCATTCGAAATTAGGACTTACAGTTTCTAAAATAAATATCTGAGCTTCTCAGAAGCCAGATCGATCAATTTCTCCTTTTATTAATTCCTTAATTTCATAACATAAGTACAGGATTAATTTTCAACGAACTCATAACTTACTTCCATAAATTTATATATCGCAAGCAAATGATACAAACACGATGATGAATTTCAATGTAAATTTAACAAACAGTGTTTTAACATCATATTTCTATAGGTTTCAATTTGTAGAGTTGATGATGATCAGTGATTTTTGAACAGTTCATTTTAAAGAAACAATTCCTTACGATCGTTCAGATTAGTCCTGTTACTTGAATTCAAGCCGTTTGAGTTTGAGTGTGATCTGATTTTATAAACATACGTACCTATTATATTCCTAATAATCTGACAATAAAAAGCAAGTAATAACAGAATGGAATAGTGTTATATGTAATATGTATGTATGTAAAATGTTAATTAATATATACATGTTATAATTGAAGATTACAGAAGGAACATGGAAGGTAATTTTAACTTTCTATGTTATTAGATTTACTATTTTATTTGTTTTACAGATTGAAGGATTAAATATTTTTGCACCACATCGAACATTTCAAAATTGATCACTTGCAACCTGCAAATCTTTATAGATTTATCTATTTTTAGAAGAGTTCTAGCTTTGAACGTAACAAGTTATTCTCCTTCCAGCTATCTCAGACAGTAAGTGACGTTAAAGTAAAACAATTAACAAAAATGTACGTATTATGTTTTTCCTGTATGCTCTTATATATAATATATTACATATATTTATAAGAGCACACAGGGGAAAACATGATACGTACATTATAATATATATATGAAGTAGAGTTGAATATAAAGTTAAGAGTATCGATGTCATCAAGTATGAAAACTGAAAATAACATTATTTGACAACTATTCTTTTGTCAATGAATAATTAAAAGAACCTTAACCTCATTTGAAACTTGAAAGCATCTCTCAAATCAAGTAAAAGAATAGATTCATATGAATACAATTTTTCAAAGTATTTTAGATAAAGTGATTTGACTAGTGAAAATAAGCTTAGGAACTTGAAAGGATATTTCAAGCTAAGTAAATCATCATATATTAGTATATTATGAGATACTATTAATCTTTAATATAATAACAAAGGAATGCAAAATATATCGTGCATTTTAGATCGAGCAAAACAAAATATAGAAACAGAAAAATGACTCAACCAACTTCGACATAAAATTATTTCAATCAACGAGCAGGTCCATATTGTATTCGTGGATAAAAAAATAAAGTAAATAATAAAATTTTCAGAAGTGAAGTAATATACATACTACACACATTAGTGAATTGTGACAATAACAACTGAAAATATGAACCCTTCAACGCATAATTCTTCTCAATCTGTTTTAAACTGTGGATCGTGCAAAAAGTATAACATAATTTTTCAAAAATGATCAAGTACATATACAGGATGGTGCACAAATCGATCGCCACGATATTTAAGTTAGTTGTGATAATTTATCCAAACAATAACTCGAGCAAATTTCATTCGTATGAAATGAAGAATTATTATATCTGACATAGAAAAATGTCAGAAGTCATATTCCACAAAACGAACAGGGGCCATTTTATATCTTTTAAATAATGCTATACATATACATATACATATGTATATACATATAACAATAACACCACTTTACTTTGAACAAGAAAAGAAAACGGCAGAAAAGGATAAGCGTACATATAAAAGATATAAATACAAAGACGAAGAAGAAGGGTTTATTTGGTTCTTTGTAACACGATTAGACGAACACACCAGATTGCGAGTATTTGTCTTCCACTCGCAATGTGGGTGGAACGACACGGATGACGCTCTCTTGCCCCTTGAGAAGGGTGGCTAGGTGCCCGGGGAAGGTAAAAGGTAGATGGTAGGGGATGTCACACTTGTTGCTGCTTCCTGAATTCCTCCCGACTCCGTTCTCTTCATACGCTTCGTTTGGTTGTTTTGTTCGCGGAAGCGCGTTTGCTCGTGCGTTCAATATTCACGGATACTACGTGATTTTACGTGTTTCGAATTGCGATGCCGGAATTTAGTATTTCCACGAATTTGATAGTCGAAATCTTCCGTAAGACTTATCCGTCCTGCTCCTCCGCTTCTAGCGAATTTGAAATTCACCAGAGCGTCCCGAGCATGGATGGAATTTTTGTTGCCCCATCGTCGAGCCAATTAGAAGTTTCTCTAAAACGCGACGGACGCACGATACGTTTGCGCGTGCGACATTGCCCAGTATTTCTCCAAGAATCAAAAGGTTCTTCGACCGAGATATTCGGTTTTCTTGCTTCACAGCGAATTAAACCTTTAAATCGTAAGATAAGAAAGTTTTGCTATTGTGTTCCAACCTGTCCGCCTCGTTTTGTCCGGGGAAACTAGGCACAATTCCACGATATTGAAACCGGAATTTTGTTAGTAATTTCTCCTATTCGAGTATGCTTTTGTCACGCATTTCACAGTACGAGTCGGCAGGATATTTCTTCTTTTTGATAAGCGAGATCGAATAAGTTTTTCTGATAGTGTGTTCAACGAAAAAAATTAAAAATAATTTCCTGGAAATTTTTTGATACCTTATATCGTTGCATCAAAACGTCGACCGACCACAAAACTCGCTGCACTTAAATCGAACAAAGGAATTTTTCGATGAACGCCTATTATTCGCGCAAGTCTGTTCTTCGGCTTTGTACACGAATGTTTTTTTCCAAGCTACCATTTCGACATAGCGATCGAACGTGCATACATATTACACGGAGAGAGAAACGCGATTCAACTGCCAGGCCGACAGGATATCGTCGACTAATGAATTTCATTTGGTTCGTTGCGAATGCAGAATGGGTCGTAATTACTACGGACACAAGGCGCGTAGGAAATTTAATCGGGCTTAATTACTGCAGAGCTCTTCCGGAGTGGCGTCGATAATCGACTGAAACGCGTCGAATCGGTCAAACCGCCGTAAGCTCCAATACATTCTCTCGACGACGACAACAACGATGGCAACGACGATGGCAACGACGATAGTGACGACGATGGTGACGACGATGGTGACGACGGTGACGATGACACTCAGGCAAATGCTTCATGTTAATCCGTGCTTATTAAATTAATCATAGGGTGCCAAGTAGAGGAGAGGGCGACGAATTTGTCGTATCGGTGACGGTGCACTCCCAGCAGACGCGCAACTGTGGTGCATTATGCGAAATGTACTACAGCTGTTGTCAGCAAATTGATCAGATCCCTGTTTTCTTATCTGACAGTTTTACACCTGTCGATTTAACGTTAGATACAGGCTCAAGAAACTATTTGAATACTTACTACAAAAAGCTACTGTAAAAGCTACTATCCATAAATATTAGGTAAAATTAATTGTCAAAAACTCGTTAAAACTATTTTTAAGAGTTAATATAGTAAATTATAACTATTCGCCTCATGTGTTCGTCTCTATAATTTCCTAAACTATATCCTATAAAAGAGATTTGAGGTGAATTAGATAGGAAAATGCAAAACGTTTGTTCAAAATCTGGATCTGTATTGTAAAATCGTTTTGAACCTACAGGTAATCGAGTAAACACGATGAAGAATGCTATGAAGAAAAGAAATCAATTTTATTATACTAAATTGATGAGATTATTATTATATTATTGAATATAGGTTCTTTATAGTCTATGTCTAGTGTTTCAAATAAAGTACTAATTCTTAAATCTTTTACTAATTTCATAATGATTTCTCAAGTTCGCTTAATTTTTCATAAGTGTTCCAATATCTGTGACCTGGCATGTATAGTGTATACGTATATTATATAAAACATTTTGCGCAATTTCATTGGAGAGACGACTACAAGGATTACACTGATTTTGTAGTAACCTCAGTTATGATAACAAATATAGAATTATCAATTCGAGAACTTTCTTCAATCGTAACAGTGAAACTATCACAAAAATGTCATCTTTTTGATGAAATTCCATTAGATGTCCAAATACAATACTTATGTTATTACGTATCTGACAAAATGCACAGAGATATAAAGTAATGAGAATATTTCGCTCGTTGATGACGAAGCTTGAATTTAATTGCTTGTCTGTAATTTACTTGATCAAATTTAATTTATTTAATAAATTTACTTACATTTAGGAAGTACAGTCCTGGAAAATAAGGTGCATGTATAACTGTATAGATATAGAATTGTAAAGGTGATAATGTGTTTACTGTGGAATTATTCTAAATATATCTTAATTGATAATAATGAAGCAGTGAGAAATATCAACGATAAGATATTAAAGGTACATTAAGATACACTAAAAATATTTGTTTCTAGTGGAATTGACAATAGATAATTCTTTTATGTGAAGTGTCAAATTATTATTAATCTAATTATATTCTATTATATTATATTCTGTATATATGTGTATATGTATTACTGTTTACTATTTGTTAAAATATTTGCATAAAAGGGAAGGTAGTATTAACAAAGGTACACATTACAAACTTAAAGCGGAAAATTGAAAACATATTTGTGTGGTAATAGAAATTCATAATTCAGATGCCATGATTTAAACTAATATCTAATCCCTTCAATTTAACTTTAATTTAAAATAAAATAAGATTTTGGAAATAACTATATTAAGTTAGGTTACATATTATCACAGATACTAAGTGATTTTTTTGTTAGGTACTTAGATACTAGAAAATATAAATTAATTTGAGAAATAGTTTTAGTACAAAACAGTTTGAATACTTTATTCGATTTCTTAAAAGAGATACCTAGGCGCAACAAATAAAATTCTAAACTTCTATGTAAGAAACAAGTAAATGAGATAAACGTATTATAATTATGTAATTTTCTTTAAATCATCAGAACAAAAACAAGTAAAAAATGTTAACAGTAACAGGTACATTAAAATTTCGTAAAAGTCGTCAGTATCTGTTACGAAGGACATTATTATTAGCTCTGTAAATGCTCTCGGTTGATGAATGTCGTTAAAATAGGTTAAGAGCGTCTTATTTCTCTGTCGTTCCTGATAATATTCTTGAGCGTTTGCGGTTCGATAAGTTCTTCCACGACGACGATACGCACTCTTTAAAAACAAGTATGGTAGTTGAATGAAAAAAACATAATTCCAGATTGGTCGATTCGAAGGATGTGGTTTTTCAACAAAACATATTCCATAGTATACTAAATGATAACTTTGTGCTTTTGCTTCGAGAAAGATCAACATTCTCTCTGTTAAAAGGATAAAAAATTCACGTATTCACGAAAATAACATAAATCAGGGTTGGGACATGAAAATTGCTCAACGGGGACGATCGTCTGTTTAAATTTGCACCCTTCTTAACAGCTGTAAAGTTTGAATAATGATCTTGTTATGAACACTTCGCGTAACTCGCGCTACCGAAGCTTTTACTTCTTATTTCACCCTTCACCTTCCGGCATTATCCTCTTAAAAATCCCAGTAGTGAGGCTCACGTTGGTAATGACCGCAAGAACGAAAAAGCCCGTTGTGGACGTTAATTTTCCGCCAGCCGAAAACCAATTAATCAGAGTTCGCTTCATTGAATTGTTTCGCGCTGTCTTGTTCACGCGACTCAGCCAGGAGAAGGGATAATTTTTCAAGAATTTCATTTTTGCCGCTACCGTAATCAGGCCGCAGCTCTGCTCTCCCCTTCTCAACTGGGGAAAACTTGCGAAATCCTCGCTTGAATTGCCGCGAACGAGCCGAAGTACTTAAATTTTTGTTAGCATGAAGAAAGGTGGATGGGCGAGCAGAAAACGCAGCAATGAACCACTTACAAATTATATTATAATTTAAATAGCTGCTATCGTCGATTAGAGACGACGCTCAGATTCTAAAGGTTGGGTTTCGTTGTTTCTATTTGTTTCGTTTAGTTTAGGTTATTAATGGTTGTGATGGATCGGTATTAGTATAAGGGAGGATTAGAAAGAAAAATTTAATACATTAATATGAATATAATCATCTTTTCTATGGTAAGTACATTTAAAAAATACATTGTTTTTAACTTGTTCTTTTGTTATAAGAACTAGATATTTTAGAAGAAGACATTTTAATTGGCGTCGGAATAAAATATTGATTTTTTGCATTTATTGAATTAATCGACAAATGCACAGTGACTAAATAATAATTTTCTAGAAAACAATTCTCTGAGAAAGAAATTAATATGTCATATATTATATACACGTGCGCGCGTGCGTACGTGCGTACGTATATCATATATATATATTTGTTATTGAATTTTTGTTCAACATTACAAATCTAAAGTACATTAATCGAGAATTCGAATTCAGCAAAAAAATGTTTATTATAAATAAAACATGTAACAAAAAATTAAAGTGCTTCCCATGTTTGGCTTTGATTTTTTATTTAAATGTTTTAATTTCTTAATTGAAAAGTTAGTCGTCATCCCATCTGTCAATATCTTCAATACAATACTTTACTTACTCAGAGATCTTCATTTTTCAATGTATCATCATCATATATATATATCATATTTGGTTGAATAACTATTAATTCGGCTTCATTAATTTTTAGTATCATTCTAAAAGTCATGTCCAACAAAGAAATGATTAAATTAACAAACTAATTTCTTCTGCTTTGTCCTCTGATATATAGGGTGGTTGGCAACTGGTGGGATGATTCTACGCGAAAAAGGAAGTCGAAAATATAGAATAAAAATTTCCTTTTTTTTATTTTTTTAATTTTTCCATCGAGACAACGATCTACAGTGAGATCCGTTATAACGAGACGTGATAAAGTGCACGCGTACCCGGCGAAAATTCAAAGTCGATTTTCTCGAAAACAAAGCCTCAAACGAAAAATTTTTATTCTATATTTTCGACTTCTTTTTTCGCGTAGAATCACCCCCTTTCCGCTTGTACCACCAAGTACCAAGCAACCTGTATACTATATTTTCTAGCCATATCCCATATTAATGTTCGTTTGTGTTTGCATACTTCTTTTAACATTTACAACCGTTTATCATAAAAAGCGTATTATATATTTTCTACATCTTGACTTTCCCTGTTGTCGTTTACTATTTAATGCTGAGCATTATCGTTAAAAAATTCGCTATGACATAGAAGGTATAATTTCAGAGCACAATCATGAATTACTATCAAACGTAAAAAACATAAAAAATCTAATTAATTAAGTGAAAGTACTAAAAAAATATACAAATTCATGCTATGTTACGAACTATAAAACTATGTAAGAGTTGGTTCTAAGTACTAACTAGCTATGCAAAGCTAAATGGGCATTTAACAGAAAGGTCATTGAGTTGCGGACATTTTAATGGCGCATCGTTAGCACAGTTCTTCAGATTAAATTATTCCAACTCCATTTGCAGCGGAGCGGAGAATGATTTAGGATCGGGTTGCACGCAGGTAAACCACGATGGTCAACTCAGGGCCGGTTGCACGTAATTCAACAGGTGGGTAGTATAAGGTAGGGTTAGGACTAGCATTACCTCGCTTTCCTCAACCTCATTGAATTCCGCTCGTTTACTCCTTTGCCCCTCTTCTACACACCTATCCTCGTTTACACCCTTTCACGCCAACTCTCCTCAAGTGCTTCCCTTCTACTAGCGCTGTCATAATCAACAGCGCGAATCGCGTGGAATTCACCCTTAGAAGGGTCACAGGAAATTCTCGTTTTAATCTTTCTTTTTTTTTTTTTGTTCCTTTCAGTTTTTATTGCCATTTTTCACGAAAGAAGAATTGATTTTGTTATTGTTGCAACTTTATTTATGATTGAATATCGTTCCACAATTGAATATTGGAATTGGATTGGATCTCTCATACTATCCGATCTAACATTATTAGTGAAATTTTACAAGTTATAATTTAAGCTGTGAATGTCGATAAGTTTTTCTAGATAGCAGCGACAGGTCTAATAATAAAACAAATGAAATTTTACAAATTAAAAGTCATTCGATTATCTTATTGAGTGTAAAATTGCGAGAAAGAAATCTACAATTGATAATTTGTCAGCTGCCTAAGATTATTAGTTAATAAAATATTATGCAAAACAATTTAGGCTGCTAAATTGTGAATTTAATATGAATAGTATTATTCTTATATTGTAGTATATCCTTGTTTTTTATTCTTTCATATAATAAACTGCACTTAGTTCATTTATTATAAAATATAAAAGAATGAAATTTTTTATTAATTACAAGGGATTTTACAATTGTTAGGTGATTCTTTCGTAATAATACCTGAGTAGCTGATTAGAGAATTTTTTCTATCTCATTTACATTATAAAACTTACAAAAGTGCGTTGCAAAAATTGATTGAACTAGAAAATATCGCTGTTTTAGTACAACAATGATGCAACTGCAAGAAAATGATTTTTTAGGAGACGAAGGAAACCGATTTCATTTAGTAAAACTTGTAATTAAATAACGAAGGAAATATAATGTTAAGATAAACAACATGGTGTGCATTTTGCTGATGAAAAATAATGAAATGACACTTACGTTGTTATTCCTACAAAGTGCTATGCAACAATAAATACTTCAATAACGACGTTATTACTGTCTAATAACCAGGGATGTTCAGAAAATTATGAAACTTGTATAGTAGAAAAATTATATATCTGAAATTAGTATAGTATTTATCTTAAAATTTGCAAATTTGCAATTACATCATTGCAGTATCGTGGACAGATAGCTTAAGAAATAACGGGTGAACCATAAACAATATTGCGAAAAAGCCTAAGTGCCGTCAGGCCAAAAGCGTCTGGAAACTTCAATGGGCAGAGCGGTCCTTCAGTCGAATAGTTATGTTGAGAATTGTGGATCTTTGAGGCCGAAATAATGTTATAGGAACACTAAATTTACACTGAGGATTAATAATAAAATAATAATGTATTTATTTAATGGACGATTCCTTATATATTCATCGATACACATTTGCACGCATCTCAGCACTTTCTTCTATACCCGACTGTAAACCGACTCTTCGACGACCCTTAACCGACTGTGGAGTTTACATTCATCTGTTTTCGAGACGCTTCGGACACACATACAAGTATCTCTACTACGCACTTAACCTAGTCCAGCACAGAAAATTATACATATCTCAACAAGTTACATGGAAAAAAGTGATCATGACCGCGGATGGTTGCGAAACACGTACGTGGTGGGGCTATGAGAAAAGACAAAGGGATGCTTAAGAGAGAAGGACAAATTAACAGGCAGTCGTTACCTGAAAGTCGAGTTGTGAGGACTCGTTACCTGAGAGTCGAGTTGCGAGGAGTCGTCAATGAGGAGTCGGCTTGTGAAGAGTCGTGGGTTGAGAGTCGAGTTGTGAGGAGTCAAGAAATGAGTCGAGAGTCAAGTTGTCAAGTTGTCATGAGTTGTAAACTACTAGTTATGAGTTGTGAATTACCCATTTAATTGCCATAGTTATAGCACATTGCTGTATTTAGTTCACGTTAAATAACCATCGTTTCCTGTATAATCCATTATAAATAGATCCATCTATCGATAAACTTATCATATAAGATAGAAATCATTGGAAACCTTAATTTTTTATATTTCTAAATAAATAAAAATCCTATATCATTATTGCACTGGAGTGACGATGTTTATTGTATAGGAAAGATTTAATTCATAAAAGTATTTTGTGTACAACGTACATAATATAAAATGATTAGACACATTCTATTTTATACGTTATATTAGTTATATTGCCAGTAGCAGTACGCTTTACAGGTGAGATCAGAAAAATATCAGTTGATTAACAATTACTTTCTAGGACATATAACCATCATATTAAACTCTGAAAGTAACGATTTGATGTTTGATGTTTTGAAAATAATTGTCCTCCTTCTTATTAACTTCATCAAACTAACGAACATATGTTTTTTTATTGAAAATTACAATATTTTATATAAATTTATTCATTTTAGTTTTCTATTACGCTTCAAATAAACTTCATTTAACCACCAGCTAAATTTTTTTCCACACAAATGTCGTGGAAACCATAACCAAAATATAAAAGTATGTTTTAACATTACAGTTTTGAGAAATAAAATTAGTTTTTATCAATTCCATTAAATCTTCGTCGAATATCAGTTTGTGATGGATGACGTATTATAGGAAGTAGAAACTCAAAGATTTAAAGGGCCGCTCGTAACATCAATAATCAATCGGTCAGGATAATTTCTCAGTATAAACCTAAGTTTCAGAATCGTGGGACTCGCATGGAAATGTCCAATGGTCGAGTGGTTTGTCGAAGTAATAAAGGTTTATCGTTCGTTTGACTATTTTTCGACTGTACGCCATTGGATGGCCGACACTATAGGGCCAAAAGTTTGTCGATTTAATTTTTATAGTCGTCAGTGTAATATCCACTATACGGCAACGAGTTCCACTCGGTTTCCAACAGTCGTTCGAAAAATGTTATTTGAGTGCTCGTTTAATTCGTTCCGCGTCTCTTCGCTTCGGCGCTGCTTCCTCTTGTTTTGTTCAGACACACTTATATGTAAAGATATTATTTGCTGTAAAAAAGCAATTAATTATTAGATTTTTCGCGTTGGTTACTTTTCTTATATACTGTATTTGTTTGTAATAATTTGGTAGAATAGAAATAATGTTTTTCTAATTATTACAAATTAGTAGTATATTTTACTTAACAATTAGTAGTATATTTTTTACTCAACTTCCTAAACTTTCAGTATTATAATTTATAATATGTACTCCAGCCCAAAAATCTTAGAAATCTTTTATTCTTAAGATTTCGATGTTTGATATAGATCGTAGATCTTAAATCGTATATATTTTTTACTAGATTATATACATACATTACCTCTATTCTCTCTGTCGAGTAAAGTATCAAGTTAAGTGATATTATTCAAAATCTGTTAATTAATCTTTTCTCCATTGAACTTGTTTGAACCGAAGTGTATTTAGAAGATTTCATAAATTTCATCATACGTGTTATAGAAAATATTTTATTGTTGATGTCTCATTAGTATGCAAAAATTATAACCCATCCCTAACCCTAATCTTAGTTTATAAATGTTTTTTGGGTTGTGCGAAACATCTTTTCCTACAAATTATAATTAACAACAAACTTTAATAAATTATATATTTATAATAGTTAATAAAAACAAATTAATAAAAATTAAGTAATTATACTTAATTTTCTATTTTTGTTTATTGAGTGTTTGTTAATTAATTAATGTTTTAGTAATGTTAATGTATAGTAAAAAAATTAAATACTATTAGATGTAAATCTCTGCGTACAATATTCGAATCTTTCTGATCAAAACCAACAAAAAGTACATCTGCGGAGGAAGTTCAACATTCGATTTATACGATCAATCTCACTTTTAAGCCTTTTTCTCAAGTCAAGTGACCTTCGAACTTGGGACTTTTACATTTTAGGGATGTTATACGAAAGATCATAAAGGTATAAAAGTCAAGGATTATTTAAGTAGCAAGCTAGAGTAGTTTAATTGTTTTGAATAGTTTTTAAGAAATTATACGTAGATAAATATACACCTCTTACATAATTGTTCAAATTATTATACATACCCAAGATCATAACACTTTCTTTCTTTTTCATTATTTTATTAATCTTTTTTAATTATTTTATATATGATGATTTTGAAGTTAAACATTTGTTCCTTTATATATGATTTTATTATTCTAACTTTTACATATGTAAATGTAACAACCTGATAATTTATTGAATACATCAATTGAAACATATCGCTCAACCGTACCTACTAAACTTCATTATTATTAATTTAACGTCAAAAGTGTTCTTCAACTGTCCAATCGTATTCTTGCTTTCCGTAAGCAGCTTTTTTATACGAGAACATATCAATCGTGGTCGATAATAAAGACAAATATCTCCAGAGTGAATAATTAGTTTTAATACACACGACGATAAGGAGAATTTCGAAACGATGGATTAGAAAAGTCTTGAAACGAGCTAACGGTGTCGTGATTGGGTCGGTGGAACGCGGTTAAAGTGCGATCGAAGGAAGAGCGGGCAAGGAAACGACACATGCATTGCGCCGACCAGAACGTGCCGGGAGTTTGCTCCCTTTCGCAGCGGCGTTCGTTCAATTGCATAACGATGCACGAGGTGGACGTAGCGGGACGCGCGTACAGAATAGAATGGACTGTCGGCTCGAGGGAAGGAAGAACGCGGGCGCGCGAACGGAAAAGAAACAAAATTGCCATAGCTTACGGTACACGAGCAAGAAAGAGAGACTTGCAAACACGCCGAACGAGCCTCCTAGAGGAGACGAAGAAGACAGTGAGGAGGTGGAGGAAGAGGAGGAGAATAGATAGAGTAAAACGAAGAGAGGGAACTCTAATTGAGATCAATTGCGACTCAGCCAGGGTCAACTCACTCCGGGCGATCTGAACTACTACGAGGATGCTTTTGTTTGCGCGTGTTCGCGGACGTAGCATCGCATGGACGAAACGCGCGTGGGCTGCATAGCAAACAGGCGAAATTAAAGATCAATTGCGAGCGATTCCAGTCGCGAGAATGCCGCGATTCGCACCTGATACCGATTGTTCTCGCTGTCTGGAAATTAAACAGCTACCATCATAGCTGTGACACCGTACTTCTCTTTGAAGTTCTCGCGTTCTCTGCTCGTGCTCGTGTTCGATTGCACGTGAAATCGGCATTTCGTTACACTCGAGGAGTTATTGCTCCCTGACTGCGATGTGTTGCTGCGCGAACTGTCTTTTCGCACGGTCATCGTTTTATTATCACTAGGATCATTTCGGCTGTGCAAAGGCAACAGGCCTAACGACACGTAATTCATTGTGATTAAGTTAGCGAATGAAAAATACGACAGGATGAGGCCTTAGGCTATTTGTCGGGATTTTATGTGGTAATGAGATATGTGCTGGTGAAAGTACTTTGTTACTTTTATTTACCTTATCTAATCTTGATACGAGAAAAACCTAAATATTATTAACAATGTATATATGTATCTACATTTTCCATTTATTTCTATCGTAATTTAGTGTTGATAAGAATACTGGAGCAATGAAATTCATATCCAAATGTTAGAGTATTTTAAATTTTCTCATTATATTTGGATATTCGCAAAATATGTGAGTTTTAAACAATGGCAATAATTCTATTCGTTATTGAGATAATCAGTTCCTGTTTACATATATAGGTACATTACATATACATATGTATATTTGCTATCAGCATTAGCTACTTCAAACAGTTGTCAATTCTAATATCAAAATAGGCACCGATGAATGACATAAATTTTTTTTGTTTTATTCTTCTTATGACGAATAAATTAATAACTATATAGAACAAAATTAATTCTGTTTACTGAGAAATGTGAATCACCATATGAATGTCACATACATGAGTATCTAAATGTACCTCGTCTTGTGTTTCGATATCATATCTTCGATTCTGCTTATCTTGCTAAAATTTCGATAAGGAAACCAGGCCTTCCGTTCACTCGATTCTACGATAAATTATTTTTACGATTGCACAGTACATTCTCTCACTTACGACTCTATGCATTACAATAATATGGTATGTATAATTGTATATGCATAGTTCATCCGAACAATTTAATGAATTTCTGGTAACAGTATATGAATTTGATCAAAATGTACAAATCAGTGGCAAATTAAGAAGTCGATAGTACTTGTAGTACTTATTATTTCCTTATAGAGTTAACGAACTATACAATTTAAACGAATTATAAGTTATCTATTAAAAATCTTAGTATTGGGTCGCCCGATAAGTTCGTCCCTATTTTTAAGGAATTTGGTCGACATAAAAAATCATACTGAAAAGTTTTTCGCCCGAATGGTTCTGGAAGAATGGAATATTCAAGATGTGTGAAAGATGGAGAAAGATTGTGGAATAAAATTGCACCTATATAATTCAATAAATGTATCGAAATGTCGAATCGAAATGTAAATCGGAATGGTCTTTCCAAGCGACCCAATATATATAGAATATTATATAGGCATTTTTTTTTACAATGAAATACACGATTATGTTAGTATACCTATCTAATAATAATCTAAAAATAGTAATCTTTGTCCCAATTTAGAAATTAAGCTGAAAGTAAAGGGCTTTCTTATTGTATATTGCTTCTCACAAGTCAATTTTATCATCATGATATTTGTATCATGATATTATATATTCGTAATACATATTTTAATCATAATAAAAGATAAAATTATTGTATATATTTGTATTCGCAATTTTATGACTGAATTACATCCTGTCAAATATAAACGTGCATCGGGATACTTTTAAACAGTAGCGCAATTAATTCTTTTATAATTGTAAATATCATAAATACTACGTTTGAAATATTATATCAATATAGTCAAAATATTATAAATATAATAATATAAAAAATAAATCCTACGTACAAAAGTAGTTGCAACGAATCATCAGAAAAAAATTTACATTTAAGTTTTCCAAAAAATGAGGGTCTATGGATATGCAGCAAATATACGTATAAACGTTGAGTGTATTTTTCACTCGAACAGTTGGACTACTACGAAATTTTTATTTATTTTGAAAATATAAAAGAAGCAAATTTTTTTAAAAACCATTATAATCGCTAATGCAAACGTAGCTGATATTATAAAACTAGAACAAAACTCCCTACGCAATTTACTCAATTCACCATATCGTCTCATAAGCCCCTTTTTCAAAAAGTTGTCCATTACATACTTCATATAGGTGTAACAATTTTACAAAAAGGTAATTTACATTTACTTAAATTTATCTCGATTAAAAAGAATATTCGAAGAACGAATAATAATTAAAAGGAATAATTCGAGTAAAAAGAATACTCGTTCAAATTTCAAATACATGAAAACTATAAACTTTTTCAATATTAAAAATTTAATCGTATTTAGTCAAAATATTATAAGTTGTAGTGGACTGGTATCTTTCTTCGACACTTTCCAAAGAAGAAGCTCAGTATTTTCTCATCGAAGAATTGAAGAAACACTTTCCTCCTTTTTTGGTTTTCTACAACCTTTCCACCTTACACGAGACTCGCAAGTCAGAGGAACTCTGGCTGCTAAGTAAAGCTCATAGAGGGAGAGAACGGTGGCCTAGCTGTTATGAATGCGTCGTGGAGTAATGGCTTGCCACTAATAGTCAACGAGTCGAGTCGTTCCTCTCTCCTTCCCTTTGAACGTCTCTGTTCTTCGAGATTCTTCCTCTCGTCTTATCTGTTTTCATCGTGAATGGTTTCAATCGCAACACCGAGTTTTAAGATGCACCGTTATACTTCTTTTATTTGAAGTTACGAGCGTGGTCATTTATGGTCGGTGAGAGAGGGACATCATAAAGAAAACTACGATCGGTCTTCCTCATTCTCGATCATTTTCAACTCGTCGAACATTCGGAAATTAGGAAAAAAAGCACGATAGGAAAACATGAGAGGAAAACTTTTCGTCCTTTTTGATATCAGCCGCGCTCGCGCGATCCAACTTTCGGTTTCGACGTTTTTCCTTAGCTTCTTGTCTTGCTGAACGTGGCTCTTCGCGTTTCTGTCTGCGAACACTCTATTAATCGGCTGTGATTGCATTGACGGAGTCAGGTTCTCGACATCGCCACTCTTCGTGCTTCTTAATCCGTTTGTACCTGGCGGTCTTTGAGTTTACTCGTCCCGAGTGAAGTCATTCCTCTTTCACCTAAAAATTGCTCGTTTAGAACGCGGAAGTCGATACATTCTATGCTTGTGTTGTGTTTGCTTATGTTGTTGCATATGTTGCTTTGTTTCGAGCATCTAATTAATTCATTCATTATGGAATGCTGTAATATAGATCATATTATTGACGCAATTGAAGAGTTTACAGTTACAGGAAGACAGTTCCCATTTTTCAGTTGTATATATTGGAAGAGAAGCAAAGGTACAGGTTTTAAATTCAAAAATACCTATTATCATAGCGCTTTTCAATAATTTTCAGTTGATTTTTGTTGGTTCGCTTAAATTGGTGGAAAATGTTGCAACAATCCCTTCGTTTTTGTTTTTACGCGTTTCGACAAAATGACATGGGGAGAGAAGGCAAAATAATGAGGAATGTATTAAAAAAAAACATTACTAAGATAAAGATATTTTTGATTGAAACAATTTGTAATTGCAGAAGAAATCGTCATATATTTTAGTAATAAATGTATTAAAAGCTTATTAATTTTGCTTAGTCGTAGTGTACAAAGTATCTCTGATTCTTTTTCACTGATCGAAATATGTTTACAATATAACATTTTGTTGCTCCGAGTTTGTTTGACGATTGCTAAGAATTATTATAAATACTAAGTACATAAATACTAAGTCAATCCGTAAGCTTGCATGTGATTTTAGTTGCAACAGAGTGACGAAAAGATATGAATTCAAGGTTAAATTTACATTAAATTGTTGTCATTATTTCATATATTCGCTTGCCAGCCTCATGAAACTTATAAATTATAATACGAAATGGTTTTTGTATTATATAATATGAATTACGCGTTTTTAATACGTGCACAAATTAGTCCAATTATCGAATCAATTTTACTGATGGAGATTAGAAACCAGCCTTGCATACTTTATTAGTATAACACGTATGTATATATCGTCATGTATGAATCTAATTATCTAATATCTAATTTAGCATTTCCAACTTGTGTTAAAAATACGATTGTGTCTTGTGTTTACGCGAGTAGATGATTTTTAATGAAATCTATGACTGATACATTTTTGCCGTTCTTTTATTGGAAATATGTTGAAAGTTATTTAGTTGCATAAATGCAGTGATAGGTGAAGAGTATCAAGATAGTGGTATGTAATTTGCATTAAAAGTGGAACCAACATATATTATTCGTCGTATTAGTATTATAATCATGATTGTAACTTGACGTTAAACAACATTTGCATAAAGACATAGCTATTCAGTAAATATGAATGTAAGTTTGTGGAAAAACACTGATGTTATAATTAATATTCTATAACTGATATGATTGAGTTAAAAGTGCCCACAATAGCTGGATCAGGTTTTAGAATATTTAATTGTAATTTATATTCTATATACATATCTAACGCGACAGCTATTATCAATAGTCTCTATCACAGCAATTTATTTATTATAACGGGCAAATATTACAACAATCGGCACAAAATATATACTGGAATGAAGTACTCTGAAAGTAAGCAACTTAAAATTCTTGTGAGTTCCATATGATTTAACGATATCAAATAAGGGTTAAAGCAATTGATTGATTATCATTACTTATCTGTCGATATCTTGTCATGTTCTATATTGTATACTCTTCCATATTATGTGTACTTATTCTATGTAATTTTGGTATAAAAAAGATCTAGGAATTATTAGTAGTATATATGCTTACTATTTACTTTATTTTAATCTTGTCAATAAAGTAGCATATGGATAGCATTCATATTAATCCATATTTAATTTTTAACATAACATAAGAAATTGCGAAACCAAAATAAGAATTTAGACATTGAGCTGTAATCTAACATCTACAAAAAAATTATTTCTATCAAACTTGTTTCGATCTCTTATCTCTCACTTGTCTATATAATATCGTTAAAAGCGATAAACTTCAATTCAATAAAATTCATCTCGAGAAAATCAATATTCATTTTCAGTCATGCTGCAAATTACCCTACGGTATTAAATGTTTCTGATCCCCAATTTGCTTGTAATAAAAACTGCAAAGAATGTATTTCGTGCTCGTTCAAGACCTAGCGAAACTTAAAGGCAAGAGGAGAGGAGCGGAAAAAGAGGCGATCTCATTAACGTGCGCGTTTTCAGTGGCAGATAAGAAGCTAAGCGCTAGTCGACCGAGCGAAGGGGGGAACATCCGATTTCGGGGCACAATCATCAATCGACAACGACGCCAAATTCTTTGATCATGGTCGCCGTCGTCTTGCCGAGTTGGGATTCAAATGTAGTCACCGCTCTCGCTGCTGTCGACGTTGTCCTCGTAGTCTCTCGCCCCAACACGTGAATGCGATCGAATTTTGATTTCTTATCCGTTTGTTCCTCCTCCGCCGTGCTTCTCATTTCTCACACCCTTTCATTCTCCTCCCATATGTCCATCCCGCGATTTCGTGAAGACGGTGAGATCATCTCCTCTTTATACGTGTGTATACCACATGCGAAAACGAGATTTCTGCGTAATCTATATGTGCCAAGCCAGTGTACTTCAACTAGACCGATCGTGATCGTCCATCGCACATGGGAGTCGTTTGATATACCTGTCGATGTCGAGACGCACGAAGTCTGTAGGTCACGACCTTTTTTGTCCCCTTTTGTTCTTTTTTATCTGGTTTAGCAAAAATTCAGATTAGAGTAAGATGGATGAGAGTGGCTGTTTTGGTGGTTAGAGATTTTGATTTTGATCAAGGTCTGATTGTTAGACGTGATAATATGTAAGGAACAATTTTAAGATACAGTGGTCAACATATAAATAGGTATAATACAGATATGTATAGATTAGGATCTTTTCTCTTCTTTTTCCTCTCTTTATCTGCTTTAGGAAAATTTTGGAATGGAGTAAGAAGGCTTATAATGGCTCTTTTGATGGTTCGATTTGGATGGTTGATTTTGATATTAGGCAAAGAATAATTTTCGAGCTATATAACAATTATAGTTCTGAACATATAAAATAATATTTAGCATATATAAATACAGGTAGATCAACACCCTTTTTATTTCTTTGCATAAGATGAAACTTTTATCTGGTTTCGGTAAACTATAAACTATTTCTTTAATAAGAAAGAGTGTAGAGGAAGAACATGATAAGTTATATTTTCTACTTTTTATGGGAGAATATAATTTTTTATTTGATTTTGGGACTGAACATATCATTTTATGCCATTCATAATTTTAGAAATATTGCTTGTGTTAATAGCTGTACCTTTAGTATTGCTTGCGAAAATTTCGTCAATTTGTAAGCTATTTTTAAAAGGCATAGCATAACAATATGTTTCTTGATCTTGATCTGTGATTTTCAAGTTAAATGGCAATGGCACTTTTGATAGTTAGAGGTTTGAATTTTACTTGAGGATTGGTTTTTTGAAGTGATACCAACTAAAGGATAATTCAAAGATGCAGTGTCGAGTATTATGAATAGATAAAGATACTTCTGATAATTTAACTGAATTTACGTTTTACTTACACATTTTAGATATATTTTTTGTTGAAACGCTATATCTGTTCAATTCTTTACAAGTTGAGAATATTTCATTTCATATTATAATAATATCTATTAACTTAGAAATAAATAGTGTATATTTCATGCGTGTTCTGAAAAAGAAATGTTTCTATTTACATACATGCTTGCCTATGTATCTTTGAATTATTCGTCAGTTAATATTGTTGTGATCGTAAGCGTGCAATTTGGTATGCTGATCTTGTAGAAGATTTGGAATGTAGAAGTATATTCAGATGCACAAGAAGTGGAACACTCTTACGTAAAATGGTACCTGATCCTTTGGCTGGATTGATTTTGTTTTCGTTTCTCAATGAACTGTTACAAACGATTATTAACGCCTTCTTCGTAATCTGAAATGATAATATAGTTAGTTGCATATAATATAGTTGAAAGAAAATCTATTGGATTTTATTATACTATTGTACATTGATATAAATTTTAATTTGTCATTGTATGTCCGTTGCTTTTCATCAAACGATTTGTACGGACAATTATTTTTTATTTTGTTTTGTCTACTTATTTAATTATCACCTTGATATTATTACCTATCGAGACATTTCATAATTGCGTAATTAAAACAATATTTAATATATAATTAAACAATTTACAATATTATATAATAACAATATTTAATTATAATTATATAATTATAGAATTTAATAAAATACATGTCGGATATGTAATCCAAATAAAGATTCGTTTCACGCCCCTAATCTAATTCTAATGTAAACCCGACATATATGTTTAATGTATAATATTGCGACAATTTGGTAGCATACTATGCAGTAGAATCAGAATGAGTGTACAGATGAATGTAAATACAGTTATTTTCCAAGAAAAGTTAAATCGCAGTTATACAATAAATATTTATCAGTTGAGTTTCAGTTCCGAGAAATATGATCTTACGTACTGTCTGTTTAGTATGGTTATTTGACTAATTCAGTTTGAGTTAACAGTTTCAATAAAAGTATTTCATTATATTTTTGTATGAAATATAAAATAATTTATCGTTCGGAATAATTTTATTGCAGTCAAGAATATTTTGTAGTATGGATTTTTATTAAATAGAAAATTAAAGCTTTATATTATGAAATTTTATATTAAAGAGCCAGAGAGAAAATTTATTCGTATGATAAATTAAGAATAAAATTCCTGTTTCACCAGATAATATCTTGGTCTATGATATTTTAATAAAAGTATAGAGAAATAAATACATGTTCGTATAATAATATCCAAATTTAATCCATTCTTTTAAACTATATAAGCTGTTAAAATAGAACTGCCGCTATTTTACTGTCAGCAATTTTCTGTATTATTTTCCTAATTGAAGCATTTTAAATCTTTCTGTTTAACTATTTAATTTTAATTATACTACTTTCTGTCCTGTGAATTTTGCTTTTACTACTTTGAGAAAACTTTGAATATCGTCGTACTTCAGTATGATTTTGTAAATCCAATGACCTCTTGTTGTGATCGTCATTAAAAATATTTTCGTACACATATACACATATATATGAAATATACATGCGTATGTGTTCATTCCTAAAATGCAATGTCTTTGCATATTTCCATCGTAATATTCTTGAATGAATTATTATTTCTGAAACATGAAAAGTCTACTCTAGATCAAACTAGCATAGTAGAGAATTACTTGATAACATAATAGTAATGTACTTGGTGCTTGGCTAGTTTTACATAACAACATCGATATAAAATGTTTACTTGCCAAATAAATATAATCAGTACATTCACTCATTCGGAAAAATCTACATTCCTGTAATAAATGATACATAATAAAATAAAATTAATAACAAAGGTAACATTTTATGTTTTCATCGATTAAATACAATTTCAATTAGAATCCAATCAATTTCTCCTATTCATTTTATTCAAACTTGTCAGATTTTGTTTAAACTGCGCGAACAAATAATTTGTAGAATTGTCCGCCTAATTTTCAATATATGTAAGTATCACCTATAATATCATTTCCTCTAATGGTAAACTTTTTTCTAATTCATCAGGGAATGTTTACTCGTGTATTTACATTTGTAGATTTAGATAATTGAAGAGTCTTTGTAAAAAACACTGTAAGTGCCAAGAAATAGGTTTTTACAAACTTATGCATTATTAATGTAACTCAATGCACGAAAAAGCAAAGTGCATCTGTAGGAAAGCCTATGTGTGCCATCTCCCAATTATACAGAAAACTCAATATTTTACTTACTTAGATAGATGGCATGGAAACGATTAATTAATGTTTATTGGCACTTATATTTTTCTGTATTAGGCGATGTTGTCACACTATCTTCTATCATTATTAGTAACTATTTATATCTATATTGTGTACTACGGTATTTTATACTATATATTCTCAATGGTACATAGAAAATTTCCCATTAAAAAATCAATATTCTTCAATTTTGGCGCTTGCAGTGTTTTCTACAAGCATACCCCATATTATGAAAAATTTTATTTCTGTTCTTTTTACATATGAACATGTATTCACGTTCATAAGTATTCGAACACTTACTACTTTACTTTATTTACTAAATGCAATAATTGATTCAGATTCAGATGTCAACAAAACGATCAGTCAAATAACAGTTCCAAAGGACAGAGTTGCGAGTTAATTAACCTCACTCGGACTCCTAACCACCTAGACAATAATTTCTTCATTTGGGCCCCCTATGTCTTAACGCATTGATTCATTTCTGCTGAAAGTAAATTCTATAATATTTATATTTGGGAAAATCAAAACTAACATATTTGAGATCAATTTGTTTGTATTAACTTTTATTTTCGATAGTATACCTAGATTCTTTCATGCAATAGATTACCCAGTTAACAGGTTATGGGATAAACAAATTTAAAGAAAAAGAAATCTAACACTTTTATTATTCATGTTTTTTTCATCTGATCTTTATATCATGGTGATCGGTGGTCGTAGAAAAGGTTGACGATCACTGGTGTAAGGGGTCGAAAAGAACGCGGAGGACTGGCAAGGGGCTAAGGGTGAGAGACTGGGTGGAGAAGGTGTAGAGGTCGGGAACGAAGGATACGAATACTGTAGTTGGTCTG
>NT_176610.1:451575-459498 GCF_000188095.3 Bombus impatiens | reverse complement strand
CAGACTTTGGGTTTCAGATTAATGGATCATTTTTCTTCCCTCGACTCGACTCGACGCTCACCTACCAGTCTGCGAGCTCACCCCTACAACCACCTTCCTGCACCTTCGAAACTTCCATCTTCCGCTCACGCCATCCTCTTCTCTTCCATTCCCTGTCTCTCTCTCTCTCTCTCTCTCTCTCTCATCCCCCTTATTCCGCCATCCATGGTAGTATCTATACCACCCCTTTGCCGAATGCACCGTGCACCAGTGCACTTTGCGATTTTGAATGCGCGCTCCAGCCGAGCCAGCCAACCCTTCACGCGTCCGCGATGACCCGCTCGCTTTGATGGAGTACGCTTCGAGATTCCTCGAATTATGTTCAAGAGGGTGTGATCCCTTGTTCTTCCGGAAATGATTTATCATTGCAGGCAATTACTGTGGATCAACGATGCGACTGCACTTTCACGCGATTAGGTGATTAAAGAAATATGATTGAGATAGAGGAAGGGAGAAAGACAGAGAGAAGTTTAGATGGCAGCTTGGCAATTTGTTACGTACTCTATATCTGGTAGTCAAGTTTCGGATAATATCGTCAAGCAGTTGGAAATATGGAGACTACGGGCGTACGCGCAATCTTCTCGCTAATCTTCCGTTAATTTACGCGAGGTCGATGCTTCTTTCCCGAGATAGTTCTTTCCCCAGTACGTATTCTTATACGTACGGTTCTGAGACCATCACTGTTCCCAAATGTAATTCTGAGACACGCAGGCTGACTAAAAGGAAAAATTCGCTTCGATCGAGCGTGTATCCCGGAAAGCAGTTAATTCGTGTTAGTGCGTCCCGAGTGTCCCGGAAAGCGGCTCCTGAAGTGGCTCTTATTTTGCGAACATTACCACATCTCATTTCTCGAATTTTCCTGGTAAATTCCTGCCCAAGTCACTTGGCCGATTCGTAAGAAGCACAGTACAGCGTTAACCGTTGGGAAGGGGCGGATGAAGTATCGTTTCGGATGCTCGAAAGTCCAAGTGGCTTACAAATCGTGAATTTCCGTCGCGTCGCAGCGCCGGCAACGTTTCCGCGTGTTCCTCGTGTTCGCATAGCTAATCTGTGTTCGGGATTCTTTCGTCAAAACTTCGAATACTTTCTTTAACCGCCCATAACGTATAAATTAAGGTACGAATACATATATGTTCATGTGACATTTTTCACTTATCCGCTGGAGTATAGAAAAGTTTGTATAGAAAATTCCAATTATGAATACTTAGCTAATACAATGTCCTATCTTCGATTCAATCTTTAAATTAAGTTCCCCTAAAATTGAAGCAGAAATTTCACGAGGCACGAATATTTTGGCAGATATCGTACATCTGTTCCAACTGATAATCCAATAATTTTAGATTTTTCAATTTCAGCTTTGTGTGCTAGCTATATACGCGCCGTGTGTATATGCTCTAACGACTGAAATATTCTAACCTAATGTACATTGTATTATTAACGTTAAACGTGAAATGAAAAGTTTTATAAAAGTTTTATAGAATTCACGTTTTCATCATGACTCATAAAACATGTAAACATTTAACAAATCTAAAACATATTTAAAACACTAGAGCTGCTTAGTGGAATTATGTATATAGTACCATGTCGAACAATTTAAAATGAATAAAAAAGAAAGGAAGTAGCAAAGTAATTTCACGGAATGGCTATACAATATGTACTACTTAATCGAGGCAATCCTTCACACGAGTCAACCCTAACTTGCACCTATCGAATTCTCAATTGGAATCTTAATGTTCGATGTCACGCACGAAAATAACGGGCAACACGTGTTTCGCGATCACGGCTTGGAAATCGGAGATCGAGAAGTCGCATGACAGTCGGAGGGGAGGAGTCTTGAGCCTGATTAATTCTCCTTTAACGGTAATATTCCATTAATCCGTCGATACACATTGCACCGTTATCAATGGGTGGGGGTATAGGGAGTCTACTGATAACATTATCATTAATTACACAATGCTGGAACGTGTTTGAGTAAGCAGAACACGGAATGCGCGTTCCATCATTCGGTGAATCGAGTCTGGTGGAAAAATGCAACTGCTTTCCGGGACAGTGGCCGTTTCAACAGGCAAGTGGGTTAGCCGGCGAAACTCCGTTTGCCGTAACCTTCTTTTACGTCTGCCGAAAAAGAGTCGGCTACGGTACCCGATGGCAGAAATTGTCCGAAAAGTTCGACGTGTCTGTCTCAGGACACACCGATCAGCGATCCGTTCCTTTCTTTCTCTTTCTCTCTTTATACACCAATATACACCAATGTATCTGTACATATATGTCTTCTGATTTCCGTGTGTTTGTACGTGGGCTTTGCTAGTACCGTACAAACATTCTCTCTCTGAGGTTACTCTCGTGTAGTCGTGCAATTATTATGCTAATACGTGGAAATAAAACTTGGAAGCTTTGTCCTCTGTCTCTCTCTCTCTTCTTCTATTCGACGCCCCGTTTCTTTTCCTGTTCTCCCTTACTGTGTTTCCTTCTTTCTCTATCTCTTTCTTTCTCTTTCATACTTTTTTATTCTCTCCCACGGTTTTTGTCCTTCTGACCAGTGTTCCTTTCCCTTCTCATTCCCTGCTCCGGCTTCATACCAGCTCCCGTTATCATTACTAAATGGAATCTCATAGCTAGCCAGGCCGATCGATATTTATCAGATGGAATCGGTGGGGTTGGGTTCCAGAATATTGGTAGACAAGACTCGATGTCATGTCATCGACATTGGAGAGTCCCGGTGACGATAGTAATATTTCCTGTGAACTTTCTTGTCGGCTTTCTTGTCACGAGCCGATGTGTCGCCGTAATTTTTCTTGCTGCGAGGACGTTACGGGGTTTAACAAAACTCTTGTACTCCTCTTCTCACACTTGCTTCCGATCCAAGTCGCTGACACATTCCTTTCGTAGAAGGTAATGTGGGTTATGGTTAGAGATGGTGAAGTTGAGTATGCCATATTTATTTACATGTATATTTATTTATAATCATAGGTAATTAGTAGACTGCGGATTCTTGTACAAATTCACACCTTTATGAACACAATTAAAATAATTTAACTTACGCGGAAATTTGTATTATAACGAATTTATATATTTTTTTGCATATAATGTGTATTCTATGCATTTTTGCATTCTTAAGTCGTGCATAAATGCATAAAACTGTGTTGTAGCAATTAGTCTATCGCAAAAATTAGCGGTATAGTGTAAGGAATTTCTTGATCGATTAATTACAATATCAGATAGTCTACTAGTCTCAAATTAATACATTGGTTGTTACGATGATTACCGGTGACTGACGCGGCATTTTTAAATATTTTAGAATAAATAAAATAAGATAAATATCATGGACTAAAAAATTTAGTAGAACATAAATGATTAAGTTACATAAAATGAAAAGTACCATATTAAAAAATTAATAATTTTTATTAAAACATTTTATAAAAACTAACATTTTTATAAATATTTTACAATATTTTATAAAAATTTAATATTGTGACCCATAGGCAAAAATTGGACCTCATGTGACAATCAACGTGTTAGTCAACTAATTAGCAATTGTAATGAGTACACTTTTGTTTACATGTTTATAGAATTTTACATATTTTTAAATGCAATGGAAACAAAATGAAACCTAAATAGAGATTATTTCTAAATATCATAAATAATGTTAATTATTTTACGTCTTTGTAAATTATGTGTATTCTGTATACTTCTGTAGTTTTTTTTTAGTTATTCCATAAATGTTTAAATATCTACACTTTCATTATAAGTAGTCTTATGAATATAATTAACAGATATAACAGATATTATTGATTTGAATACAATATTGATAATAACAGAATATTGATTTGAAAAATGTAAAGAAAAAGTAATTTTTGTTTTAGCCTCTACCTAAAATTAGACTGCGAATGTTTATGCAAATTCATACTTTTATGAACCACAAATGAAGCTTAAAGAGACATTTGTCTCATTTGTTTGTTCCCCTAAATATTATGATATCTAATCTTATATAACAATATAATTTTCAAAATTAAACATTTTTATTAATATAATATATTATCTTTAATTCAGATATTTTCTTTATATTTGCATATTATGATCTATATTGTGTGCATTTTTGCATCTTTGAATATTCTATAAATGCATAAACATGGACAGTGCGAGTTTTTTAATTTGTAAAAATATTCAAAAACGATAAAGGTAGGATGAATCAGAATCATTTGATTGGATTGGTGGACCTAAAAATTCAAATTATTTCCTGCAATAAATTATATGTATAAGATTTTTGTTTTTTTTTGCATGTAGCAGAAAATTAAATGCAATGAACATTTTATTTCTCGAAAATGCTAGTCATTTATAGAAAAAAACATATTAAAGCAGTGCAGGTTTTTGAGTATATTCTGTAGTATATTCTAAGAATGTACTTGATGCTACCTGCTGAAGTATAATTAGGTTGAATCATTCCTCGAAATTCGGCCTTTCTAAAGATGAATAGATTCAACAGTAGAAAACTGTTGTAAGTATAAATGTAATGAATTTAATTTTACACGAATATTGGTTCTTTGATTATTAATATTGGATCAAATTTTCCAATAGATGCGATTACAAATTTATAAATCTACTTGAATAATTTAAAGCTACGTGAAATTTACTTTAAATAATAAATAATTTAAAATTCATAATTTGATATTTTGTATGGAAACACAAAGTTAGATAAGTATATTATCATTTTGAGTAAAGTTACGTAACATTTCTAAAATTTTTATACATATACACATTAATTTGAGAGTTTTATTATATCGCAATGGTGATGATCTGATTGCCTACAAAAAGAAATACCCACATATCGACTTCATAATATATATTATATGTATTATATATATTATATATGTATTTGTAAAGTTCCATTATAATCGGTGTGTTATACCTGAATGGTATCCCTTGTAAGTGAAAGAAACTTTTCTATTTTTCAGTAAGCCTAAGATAATCTGTTGAAAAAATGTATCGCAATAAGACAATGACACAATACATATCTGTAAATGCAATAGTTGAAGTACATAGAAAATTGTATCGTATTTAAAATAGAATGGTTGAAAAGCTGTGGAAGTAGGATTTTTCTATTTATAAAGAAACGTTTGAAAATATCCAATTATTATATCTCTAACATATATGTAGGTAATCACGTCTTTTATCTCAACGATAAGGCTCTAAGCCTTTATAAGATATTTGTGATAGTTTACGCTTACAATTCTTTCAAAGAAAGGATCTAGATGAATCAAGAAAAATTTAACCTACATTTTTTCTGAGAATAAGATTATCAATATGCTTCATTCGACGTTTTATTTGATTTAATCATGATCGCTCTTCTACGTGTAATGTACATATATATTTCTTGACTGACAAAAAAAAACAATACAAAGCGATTTCATATATAATATAGGTTCAGGTAACTTATTATATATGTATATTATATATATTATATTTATATTTATATTATATATACTACATTATTATATATGTAATCAAACATGATTAAAGTAGTTAAAGTAACACGATTGAAGATAATATAAAGATTAAATAAGTGAAATCGCTTTATAACCCTTTCCTTTTTGTCAGACAAAAAATATAAACACGCGTTTCTTATGTGTTCTTAGACACTGTATCTTTTTAATCATCTAATAATTAAGAATAAATTTCAAGATTAATTGAAAAATTTTTCAAGAACTCCATTTCAAGTAACAATTGAATTTTAAGGTATTAATTATTAAATAAAGTACTTAAGTTATCTTCATGTTTTGAATTTCTTGTAGTTTTATTATGTTCAGATAAAGATTAGTTTCTAGTTTCAAGTAAATTTTTCTTGGAAGGAAGTATTCTTAACTCTTAGATACTTTAGTTTCAAAATATTTAAACATACGGATTACAGTATTAATATATGTATATTAATAATATGTTAAGAATTTATGAAACATTTGGATAAATTTCGATGAAATTCCTTAACAATTAAGAAATACGATAAAAAACGCATAAAATGCGCTTGTCGAACTTTTTTATTCAAAACTTCTCTTGGAGAGTAAGTTAAAGAAGGTGATAGGTTATCGTTGCGGATAACGATCATACGATGTAGGAAAATGGATTAATTTTGGATGGCATTCTCTATACAACAGTATAATCAAATGTTTTTTGTTTTTTTTAAGATTTCTAACGAATCAATTATGTAAAATATATAAAATCATTTAACGGCTTGTTTATAAGTCTTTTTTCATTTATATTCTTTCTTTATTACGTTTTGCCATATTCATTGACATTAGAAACAAGTTACTTCTTGCACTCATGCACACACTTTCATTAACTCACGTATTTATATGTCCTAGACCTATGTCCTTAGAATAAGGAGGGTCTAATTCTGTTTTGACGGATACGATGTTGGGAGATTTTCGAATGTTATCGAACACATCAAGATACACCTCATATTATTTTTAGATTGAACAGTTTCAGTTTTCTTTATATGTGTAGTAGCAGCTGATGCTTCATGTTTACGGTTTGAGTTCTGAGTTTTGATTTTATTTTGTAACAACCAATATAATTGATCTGTTATAGATTTAATCTTCTTCCTTGTTTCTTTTATATGTTCTTTCCAGAGGAGATAGTCTTAGATATTTTTCTTTTCCTTTCATGAGAATTATCTCGTTACCAATCCTTATTTCCGGCCAGTATATTAAGTGAAAAATACATTTGTTACAAACTTTTTCATGATTAATATATATATTTCAAGATCTCCAAAAATTTCATAAGTAAAACATGTAATATAGTTATGATCTATCCAGAAAGCAAATTGTGATGAACGATATGGTGATATGTATATTGTTTATCCATTTATATTTTAAAGATATAAAAGAAAAGTGAAAAATACATTTTTTAATATTTAACATGTAAAATAAAAATTTTAAAGTAATAAATTTAATATTAATATGTATGAAAATTTGAATTGTATTACGTTCTTAAAGTTATATTGCATAACTTATTTTTGACATTATAGTTTATCTATATTTCTCTGCATTCAACTATTGTAAATTCGATTATCAAAGCTTCATAAATAGTTATCTTAAATTTATAAGAATTTGGTGTCAACAATAACAATGAATTTACTATTTTTATTTGCATATTAGTAATTCTTGTAAATTTTACTATAATGTTTTTTAATAATACAAAAATATACGGCTGATACCAATGCATATAATTGCTATAGGGGTAAATTTAAAAAAAATTGTCGTCTGTGTTATTCTATGTACTAATAAACAACTACGTATTCCTTTAATATTTTCTTCCCGGAATAATATTTCCAGGATCAATTTTTTAATATTGAATGTACGCATTCTTATTATTTTACAACTTAGAAAATTTATATGATTTTCATTTTTTCTTGAATTGTTCTCATGAGTCTTTCCATGGATGTTCTCCTAATGCACATCTTGTTCCATGTTTAAAATCAATTAGTTATTCAAAACCACTGAGGAATGTATCAACATTAGATTGGGTTCATTTATTCTATTGTTACGTTCCTCCTTCCACATTTGTTTTTTACACGATTATTCGTTGCTTAGTTGAAGCTATTTAATCGTCTTAATGTACATTTTTAGTTAAAAATTTTTTACATAATTTTATAGATCATTGGAGGAAATAAAACATTCAACATATTCTTCTGCTGAATGATTGCACTGATTATGATATTATATATTATTACTAGATTCTACATAGGTGTCTACTACAGTATTATATACTCAATTTAAGGTCAATTTTATAATTGACCTTGCAGTAAAGGTTACGTATGGATCAAAAAATATTTTAATTTCTAAAGTAATTGGGTGTGATAGGTATAACATGTGATATAGAATGTATCTTTTG
>NT_176610.1:365135-450457 GCF_000188095.3 Bombus impatiens | reverse complement strand
TATATATATATATATATATATATATATATATATATATATATATATATATATATATATATATATATATATATATATATATATATATATATATATATATATATATATATATATATATATATATATATATATATATATATATATATATATATATATATATATATATATATATATATATATATATATATATATATATATATATATATATATATATATATATATATATATATATATATATATATATATATATATATATATATATATATATATATATATATATATATATATATATATATATATATATATATATATATATATATATATATATATATATATATATATATATATATATATATATATATATATATATATATATATATATATATATATATATATATATATATATATATATATATATATATATATATATATATATATATATATATATATATATATAGATATACAAAAGATACATATATATATATGTATATACATCTGTATATCTTGCATGTTCTGTATCTTTTATCTAGCTATAAACATCGGTGACTAAAATAAACAAACTATCAAATGTCGGATGTATTAACTATGTTGTTATATGTCACCAGCGTGTACATTAAATGATGGATACAATATAATTTAAAACTTTTGCAAATTATGAATGAACTTATTGAACCGAATAAAGTACATGTAAGTCTTTTATATTATTACCTTAGCATGAAATTGTAAAAGAAATATAAAATATTTCTTTTGGTTAAAATAAATATGCTTTTGCTTTTCATGAAAGTATAGTGATATCGTATCTCGAGTATCAAGATATCATGTTTTTAATACTATTGTCGAAAAATATATCCGCTCTGGATTTTATGAAATCTTCGTATATCTACTCCGTTTCACGTTCACTTTCAGAAGTGGTATTCTTATCGTAATTATAATAACGTTATCATAAAATATTGTATTAATATGATTTATAGTTTCGGAATAACTAATTTTGAAAAATACTCACAAATTTTCAATACTATTTCAAACAAACAAGCGTAAAACAGTATTCAATTTTATACGTATGTATAAGCCATACTGGAAGAAACTGATATATTTGCTGATACAATTCCAGTAAAGAATCCACAGTTTTCAATGTGTATTTTATACCTTGTACCTTAATATAAAAGCAAGTATATAAACGCACAAAATAAAAAAATCCACCTGTAACGTTTTCACAACTTCATCGAATCAATATTTATCCTATTATCGAATTAAATCTTAATTCCGAGCGTAGCATAAATTCCATTGACCAATGGATTCCGCAATTTTTTATTTTCCTCGGAGGTTCGGACGCGATCGCTGAAAACCATCCAGCAAGCGACGTATCTCTGGCATCACTAGGTTCGCGAAGCTACGTGAAACTACGTGGTTCCTTTATTGCACACAACCAGTCCGTAAACTCGTCCTATCGCAGTCACGATAAAGCTCTCCCCTTTGTAATAGACGATCTATTTTTACGCAGCCGATCCGGCACGCTTATCGCGAAAACACTAAATCGGCTGTTCGCCGACATAAGCGTTTTTTTTCTATCTCATTCGTTCCCACAGCACAGTATTCAAGCTTGCCCACTTGAACGATCAATTAGCACTCCTTCATGTTTTTCTACCGAAGGGGGAGGACAATTAATGACTTGCGTCTCTCGACTTATCCTCCGCACATGACTCGCGTAATTTGTCCAGTGAGATTAGACGGAAAAGAAAGGTTCCAGAGGGGTACCTGATTTCGTTCTCTAATTCGATCGTTTTTTTCTCTCAGAGATTCTCCAAGCAAGAATCGACGGTGCTGTACCAACGAAGATATATGAATGATCCTGTCGAGAGTTTGATGTGATCGGAGAAGCGTTTTCCGACTTTTGGTGAAAGTTTACGATTGAAAGAGTTGATACCAGATATTAAGAAAAAATGTATATTGCGACTACATAGCTTTTTCTGCGAGATTGACCTTTTCAAGCTCTCTTGTCATCTCTGGGCGTAATCTTTCATATATTCTAATTGATTGATGTTATCTTGTATGCAGAAACGAATAAAAAAAGGGAATAGATTTTTCATTTGAGATCTCGGTTTTGAGAAAGTTATGTTTGAAAATTTGTCGAGTATACGTGCACAGATAATATCCAACACGATTCACTTAGTCTAAATCCTATTTCGAATTGAGTCTCTAAAAAATGAAACCTCGAACGAAGATTTTATTCCTTTTATTCTTTATTATTATATTTATTATATACCATTATTTAATTTTATTATAAAATTTATAAAATTTGTTTCCTTCTTATTTGTGTTTGTATTCTATTTACGATTTATTTTCTAGAATAATCTTTTGCTCAGGTTGTATTACTTTCTGCATGTACCAAAAAATTTATTTATGCGCTAATAATAATATTAAGAAGATGAAGAAAAAGCAATTATACGACTATCATTGAGTATCTGTAATAACAAAAGTTGTATATATTACGTATTTAATTTCAAGACCTTTGTGAAATTAGTAAAAGAAGTGTTTCTTCACTTTTCTTTAATACTAATCAAATATTTTCTACAACGATTTTAATTCGAGTTTCTGATGGAATCGGAAATTGATTAATTAGGAATTTCTTTGTTATTCGTTTAATTTTTCATACTCATTGGGTGCATATTTATTCATGATAACAATACATAGGGTGTCCCGCAATTTAGTGTACAAGCTTTCTCAATGTGTTCTACAGGTAAAAAAAAGATTAAAATGCCATACAGCGAAAGGTCTATAGATGCTTCATTAGAGAGTTATAACAAAGGTATGAAATGTAATTATGTACGTCAAGATCTACTCTTTGTTGTAATATAGTTTCGTTACAGTTTCTTTGTAATTTGTGACGATTTTCAGAATGCCGCAAGTATTTACGAATATGCTGACGTGCATTCCTTTTTTACGAGTTACATGCTGGAAGTTCTACAAGTGTCGTTAGAAAATATGTATCATGAAATATTCTCTAATAGAGAGTAGCATACCACATAGTATTCGTCTGCAATCAATTCAGTAGTACATCGATGTCAATCTTATAATAAATTGAGAAAAGGCGAACGACACTTCGAAATGCACACATAAGTATGTATAGCTTTAAGTTTCATATTCGTGTCATAACTTTTTAGTAGTTTTATGTTTTCTATAGAATACACTGGCAATGTTTATATAAAATAATAAAACTGTGGCATACACTGTATATGCTTATGAACACAATGCATAGGATGACATTTATTATTTGTAATGCCATATAGAAAGGAAATACGTAAATTTTGTTAATGAACCTTTTAACGTATATTCATATATATATTTCATTGGTCAAGAGGTTAAGAAATTTGAATACACAAATGAACAAGTATCACATAACGTATTTACAATGTCGTAAGTACCTACATACACATACAGTACGCGTGTTCATAACTATATCTATTCTGTTTTAATACAAAATTTACATAAATAACGTAAAGAATAAAATAGTAGCGTATATGTTGAGATGGAAATATGAAAACTATAATAAATTAAATTAGAAATATAACACCGCAATATAATCATTCACGCAGTATTATCTTTGTTGCGAGTAATTTAATAGATTCTCCTTATTTCAAGTGCAATTGGAATGAAGAAACTCAGAGGCGAAATTAATTTGCCGAGGATGTCGTTGCCGGATGTCTGTTTTTCCCTCTCTTTTAGCTTGTTTCTGAAAAAAGGGAAATATTCTTTACAACGTCGACTTGGCGTCGTCTTAGCTGCACGTCATTTTCTGGTGTGACCCCCGATTATTAATTACCAAGATGAAGACCAGGATATCATAAACAGGTTCGGTTTTTCGGCTGCTGTGGAAGGACTTGTCGCGCGCTGAGAATTCCTCGGACGGTAAATGGATGTTACCTCTTTCATACTGACAATCTTACAGATGCTCGTGTTTTCTCATATCCGTGAACATTGTTTAATGTTTCGATCTGTCAGATTTCACGAATTGAACTTTCGGAACTACCATTTTCGTTTCCTTATGCTAAGACGAGAACTAATTCTTTGTTTTGTCATCAGGAGTTTTCTTCGACTTATATATTTCGTGCTGTTCGCATTTATTTCGATTTTTTTTTTCTTATGACTGTTCATGCTAATCTGATGATAACTGGTTGAATATAGACGGCCCCGACGACAGTCTGGATTACATTTGAAGTTGATTGAATAATTTTCAGGTATATTATGTTAATTTCTGTTTTATGCATTAATATTATTGTTAATATTATCACTTATTCCAGCAATATGCTATGTTTTACGTTGTATGCAATTTTTGAATGGATAAAATATTGCAGGTCTCTTAAGTATTACTGTGATATCATAAGTTAAGTAGATATAATATATCTTTTACTGATGTAACATGATTTGAAAATACTATTTTGATAAACTAGTTTGGCAGCCACGTGTTAAATAATGTTAAATTAAATAAAATAAATTATCTACTACCTTATAATGATCCAATTAAGGGTTGAATTTGTATTGATTTATAAGCTTTTCTATTGATTTGTATTGATATATATATATATATATATATATATATACTTTACTGTATATATATATATACTATATATATATATATATATACTTTACTGTATATATATATATACTATATATATATATATATATACTATATATATATATATATATACTATATATATATATATATATACTTTATATATATATATATATATATATAAAGTAAATGAATTAAAATATAGCGGAGAAATATCGATACCATAGATCGATACTCATGGAACGAAGACGATATATCTGTTGCGGTTATCGTTTCAATATATTCTATGTTACTGTTATTATCTATTTTTAATCTTCATGCCTTATTGTATATTTCTATTTTTGTTAAAATACTGTATAGTAAAGATAGGTAGCTTTGGAATGGATAATATTAAAGTAAAAAGATCGGTATTTTAATAAGAAAGTAAGAATTCCATAGTGAACCGTATAACTCTTTTAGGAGGCGTTAATTTGCTTTTAGCACTAAACACAATAACACAATGGGATAAACTATATTGGATCAAATCTGATAATGAAAAGAATATGTTAAGGCTAATTTTTAAATTAGGCTATATACTTCTACTTATGAAATACTATAGGTAATTCGGCAGCTTTTCTAAGGGTTGCCTTGTAAGATACTGTTCCGTTAGACTTGAAAGAAATAATATTCACTGCCTCATGATCACAAAATTTTACAATGTAATTAACGCCAGTTATTAAAACTAGACATGAAAATTTTAATTGCAAAAAATTACGATTTCCCTCTAATTTCTTTTTGATAATACAGAATGCAAATTTAACAAATTGTCATGATCGTACTAATTCTACATACAGAAAATTTTTGACAAAATATAAGCACGAAAGAGACGTTAATCACATTTATAGCTACCGAACGATTGTAATCAAGGAGTTTATTTATCCATTTCTCTTTTTATATTCTCTACGTTTATATTTCCTATGTTCTATTTTATGTTTATATTCTCTAGAAGAAAACACTAAAAACACTATATACATTCCACCCTTACCCTACTATACATAAGTGAGAATAAAAAATCGAATTCTTTTATTTGCTCAATTCCAGCGCCAAAATGCGCTAAATTGAAACGCTTTAGTATCTCTCAACTTCCTGTGCCCGTTTCTCATTTTTTCCTCTTTCCCAGCATCTTGTCTTTACTGGTTTTCGGATATCCGTATCTGTGCCAGATTCAAGAGAGAAAAAGAGTCGATCGAATAGCCAGGGACAGAGACCGACACATACATATATGTTGTTGAGAAATGGAAGAAAAGGGGAGAAAGAAAGAGAAAAGGGAGAGAGCGAGGGAGAGGGAAGGAGAATAAAGTTTTAATCGAAAAAATGCGGCATCTCCCGTGGCCGACATCATTTTCTCCCGGACGGCGCGGCGTCTCGTCTCGAGAACGAAATTTCTTGCAGCGAACGAACAAGCGGAGATCCGAGAGAGCAATGGAAAGATCACGAGAGGAGGAATCGTTATCAATGGTGTCAGGGTCCCGTGGCTCGTTTTACTGCGGAGTTATTCAAGTCGAAGATCCAGCTACTTGATCGCGGCTTACTCCAGTCGAGCCAACCCGTAATCGTCGTGGGTGAAGTTACTACGTACGTAGCCGACCTTATAATCCGTCGTTTCGCTGCCAAGTTAATTGTTATCACCGCTGCATGACACGGGGAAAAGAATTCAATGGGGAAACGAGATCGATAAGCCCTTCGTCGACATCGCAGCCGCTGACGTGATCGAAATTTTAACGAAAGAATTTCAAATTCAAGCCGAAAGTCTAATTTGAATTTGAGTGCTAGGAGGCTTATCAAATAGATCAAGGAAGGAAAATGAAATGTCTAACGTTTCGATCATAGATTTGGAATCCAGAGATTTGGAGCTGTTTGAAATGAATTAGAAGAAAAAGTGTAATATTTAACCTTTTCAGGATTAAATGTGTTTTTAATTTGTCGAAAACATTTGTTAGCAATTTTGCTAATAGTAGAAATACATTTTTCTGATGCTTTCGTAAATAAAGTATAATGCACTAAAATTAAGCTCAGTTTTGTGGAAAATAAATATATTTATCATTTAGTTGGTTAATTGCTTGTGAAAATGCAATATGTGCTCAGCCGCAAGCATGAAAGTATTATGCATTTGAGTGATATCAATTTTAACGCTTAATATTTGCTTTACATATTTATTTTTTATTTTAATGTGTTGTAACTGCGGTGTTTACTCTTGCATGATAAATGTCTCTAAATAAACTGTAATAATAGGTATAACTGATTTCAAAATGATTATTTCAATTTCTTATCAACATAAGAATTATCTAAATCGATAATATTTTACTTCTATAATCATAGATATTACATAAATCGTTACGTAGTAAATGTTACGACGCATATGGTATTAATTTAGAAAGGAAAATTTATAATTGATGTAAAAACTATCTGACTCGCGATTTATTTTCTGTTTCTACAATCGTGTAAGTTTATTGATTCCGGTTTTGTAAAAAACGTGATGTTTTTGCTCTATCAGAACAGTTTTGTCACGTTGTGCTTTTTCATATTGCACTTCAAAAAAGTAGATCGTAGTTGTTTTGAAAATATTGCATTAAACCAACAAAGGGAATGATAAATTTTAGCTTTTCGAATTATGATTTCAAAACGACAAAATCTCGGCAAAAACATCTATTACACAAAAACCTAATATTTATATTTACCTAATATATATAAACCTAATATTTGAACAAAAATCCTCTCTGTCTCATTGTATTTCGGAATATCCATTTTTGATGCTTCCTTTACATTATAGTGTCGAATAATTGTGTCTACTTAAATTCATTTATATATATAAAATTTTGTAAGGATGAAACAATTCTGCATTTAAGTTCTATTGTTTTTAATTATTTATTATTCGTAAAAATATGCATGTATATATATGTTCGCAATCTATTTATTACTGTTACTCTGTATTCTTCTGAAAGGGATGATGGATGAACAACACCTGTATAGCAAGTTATCTGTCACGTAATTCTTTCATTTCCGAAATATACTCTTTGACCATGCGGTATTAAACATAATATTAAACAGTATAGCATCTGCAGTATTAAATACAAATATATTAAATATAAAAAGCCTCCATTATTAAATATATATTTTACCTTTAGTTGAAAGTTAATTGAATCTAACTGACCATATAAAGATTAACAAATTAAAAAATAAATATTTATGAAAGCATAAATACAAAAGCGCTAATTTTACTGGTACTTTAATCTTAGTTCTCAAACTCCTCTCTGACTCTGATTACCTAAAATTGAAGCCAATTTAAGTCAAAAGTAAGAAAATGCGACTTAATATTTAATGCCGCATTAACAACGCATAGTGCTAAAAAATCTTAGTTCGAACATATATCGATGCCATGTATCGAGGTGTTCATTGATTTATACGACGGGACTCGTTTCGCTCGTTTCTTAAATTACTCTAAACGTTTCCCTTCACCAAAGATACACATCGTTAAACACACCAATAGAAGTCCGTTTAACCGCTTAATTAATTTGGAATGTTCTAAAAAGCCCATATTCGTACGCAAACTTATTGCATCATTCGTCCGGTGTACACGGATAATATCGTCTGTTTCCTAGCCAACGAATCGTTTAGCTGATCTTTATTAGCCGAAAGGCTTTAATTAAAAGAAATCACCGTGGCGAATCGATTTAACGCTAGACAAGGATATCGCGCGAGTGAAAAAGTCCCTCTTTGCTGATTTATAGGTTCGAAGCGTAATTATATGCCATGTGTAAATGCGTATCTATTCACTCTGTTCGATTATTTTATTTGATGATAGGTTTATCTAATGGAAATAAGTGTTCGGGGTGCTTGTTTCGCTTACGTAACGGATTATCAGACGCGTTACCGCGGTTGCACGCACCGTGATTAGGTGACGACGCGAAAAACGAAGATAAGTGGATAGATACACGGCATTGGTTGGATCATCCGAGTTCTCAAACAAGAGCAATTTATTTAATAAAATTGTTCTTCTGATCGTACGCGCTTTCGTTTGCACATCTTTTTACGTAATTCGTTTGACACTTGCGGAAGACTGTTGCGGTTAAACCTCCTTCAGATTATTCAAGTTATTCCAGAGCGTTAATTTTATCAGTTATCGTCTTCCGAATATTTTCATATGTTTGGCAATGACAACATCTCGCATAATTTTGAACTTTAGACATCAGAACGAAGTTTCTGATCTAGAAACTAAAAGGGATATGGTACCACACCACAATTGTCTTTGCAGCTAAGAATTCTTTGCCAAAATAATTGTAACATGAGGGGATACGCTGTCATAGTAAAAGAACCACGTAACGCACTTATCTAAGCTATTATTATTTATTTGATAAGTACTCTATATTAACTGAAGTGATTAAGATGTATATAACATGCATAAGCTAACACAGATACACGCAACAGATAATAGCATGCAAGGTTTACAATAATAATTTATTGTTTTTTATTCCGGTTTGTCGACCTAAATTATAACCGTTCTTTTTATGTAACTTGTTTAATAGTTGTAAAAGATTGTCGAAATTAAGCTTCGTTCAAATTACTCAAGTTACCTAAATTGATGCAATTTTAAACGACATAGGATTTATATGAAATAATATTTAAAACGACATATGAAAAACAAATTTTTAGTGTTTAAGGAAAATCATTATGCATAAAATTGAAAGAAGAAATCATACATTCACACTTTCACAACCATATTTCATATTGCATAATATTTGTTTCGAGCAGGGTGAATAAATTTTGTCGTATTGGTAAAATTCATTTATTATTTACGAAACACAACAACAAACACAGCACGCAAGATGAATACTTATAAATTACAAGATACAGGATATATACGGTAAAATGCTGTTATCTCACTTTTATTTTCTTATTTCACTTAAATTATGTCATTATATAAGAATGATTGAAATTTTGGCATCGAAAATGTGAAGAAATTTAGATATGAGTTACACTTGTAACTTCGTACATATCTATGTAAATTATTCTGTCTGTCTTAAATATACGTATATATTTCTCTAATCACATGTAAGTTAATTCTTCAGCGTCAAATAACGTCTAAAAGACGTCACGCGTTTCCAATATCGAGGTGTACAATGACATCCCATAGAAATCATTTGATACAAATCAGTTCAATTAACCATTTATGCGGTTAACTAATGGTTTGGTTAGTCATTTACATTCATTTTACAGAAATACTTTAATCTTAAGATAATATAAATTGTTTTCAGTTTGTCAACTGCTTATATGGAGATTCGAAAGAACTTAAATTTGTATGAAAAGTTACTTACAAACGTACATCAAAAAATTAAGATAAAATGCGTTCTTAATATCGTAATGCAGAAAATATTACGCCCTTGCAATATTCTGATCAATTACTCCGTTTTCTGATTTTCCTTTATTTTAGATTTGTAAACATTGGATTGTAAAACATCGATCACATCGAAATTGAAAATCAAGGTCTGTCCAAAATTTCTGTAAGAAACCGTTTTTCAAAGATCTGTTACAATTCTTCATAAGATTAATTACTGGTATAAATTATTTTCTTTTTTATTGATATTGCACTGCAAATAAAGGTTGCAAGGGGATTGAATGCTATTTATAAGATCTTAAAATTTAATCGTAAACCAAGGTGATTGATTGATACAGAGGATATTTGCAATACAGATTATTGGCAAAAATTTTCATATGTCCAACATTCTTTCCAGTACCGTTTCCTTTTATTCTTCATAGTTGAATCTGACATGGTAGTTGTGGAGATCAACCTATATTTATTATAATTTATTATATTACTATAACTCGCGCGAATAAATTTTTCCTATGTATATCAAAACGCAATCCTATAATATTATAATCTATGTCAATTACCACGTTCCACATAAAACCAACAGGTGCCCTAACATGTATGCATGGGACATATGGGTATTGATAGTCTGTGACTATTATATCCAATGAAAGAAATTGTACATTCAATTGAAGATTCAAGATTTTTTATCTACTCTTCATCAATAATATACAAAACTCACGTTATCTTACTCAAATATAAAATTTTTATAACTAAAAAATTCTGAATAGAACTTAAAATTTCATTTGATTATATGACCATTTCCACTTCCACCAAATATAGGATACCTATAATATCAAATTATTCGGAAACTTCGTAGCAAAATTTAGTATTTCGGTACGGCAATCACTTGACGACTGCGAGCAAGAGCGATTGCGTAGCGTATTGTTGACTTTAGTCGACGCTCGTCGAAGATGTTAAACAAATTTGAAGGTATTGTATCTTTATAGAATTACCAGATTATTGCAAACACTATCTCCTTTGGTAACTTTTCGCTATTTATTGAATATCTTCACGAGTACTTTCCCAATAAAATTATCTTTCTTAGTAATAAACTGAAGTAGTTCTTACAAATTTGTCGCGTATTTTCTTTCTTATTATGTAAAAGTGCTTTTTAAAAATTAGAATATAAATACGGTGAAACAAGTTCTTGATGAATGCCGAACAGTTTTTGTCTACTTTTCATCGAAATATGAGGTCTGTATTTCTCACCGAAAAATAGAGATTTGTCAAGTAGCATTTATATATATATAGATTGTAATAAAATATATCGGCTGTTAAATACGTTATGAATAACTCAGTACGTAAAGTGGGGCACAGCTGTAAAAGTTTTATCAGTGTAAAATTCATTTTGGACATTTTCTCCTCGCAGCTTCTCTCGGGGCTTCCCTCTTTTCGGCGACGCTGTTCTTTCTTCTTTCGAAGGGCTTTAGGTTAGGTTGCAAGCCGGTAAGGAGTAATTCATGAGAAGGCATGATGAGTGCTTTTAACGCCTACGCGACGCTTGGGTTAATGTCGGATTGTCGAGAACGTTCGCAATGCATCATCCGCGAAACTAAACTCGGTTGATCGGTGTTGAGGATCTTTCGTGAAATGGTTAATTATCCGTGACGGAAGAATCCCAGAAACGATCGCGCAACAGCTCGCTTCTCTTCCTTTCTTTTCTCTTTCCTTCGCGAACCAGACGATATTTCGATTGGCCTGATAAATTAAAGCAGTTGGTGCAAGATATGATCTCCTGGAATATACAACTCGACACGCAAAACGCGCGTCAAATCATATCTGAAATTGCTCGCCGAAATTTCTTCGCTCGTTAAGGATTCCTTTAGTTCGTTGAGAAAATCGGTTTTCGTGAGCACATGATTCGTGGAAATTTCAACGCTGTTCGTAAATGTATTGAAACGGTCGATGTTTCAGACTTTATGATATATTAATATAAAAGAAAGTAAGAAGATAGATAATACAAATCTCGAAGACTTGAAAATCGTTGCATTTGTATTCTGCGTTGAATATTTACCTATTCCAGATTAACTCTTAGCGTAAAATTAAATTTCAACAAATTATTCATTTATATGACTTTTATAAAGCATTTTTAATTAGGAAATATTGCTATTATATCGTTTATATGTCGTTTCATGTTTTATATAACACAAATTCTCAATTTAAGTATCCCTAATTATTACACTAATTAAATTTAATATAATATTAAACTGATTTTTGTCTGAAGTTATATTATCATAACGAATGAACCTAATAAACAACTTGAAACTATTATAGAAAATTACCTATATTTCATTTTTGGTGTTGTTAATTTAAAATTATTGAATCATTGAACATTCAAAAAAATTTTGAAATTTTCATACAGAAATTAAGAATCGTATGTTCACATACAGAATTTTTACATACTAAACTCTATTCAAAAACTGTATCTATCTATTGTTAATGGTTTGGTCATTAATTTTTCGTATTTTTATTAACCGAGTGATATAAATTTGATACCGCCCATTAACTGACCCCAAATCACTTTTAGCAATTCAGTAAATCAATTTAAGTAATTTAATCAATAGTATAGGTATATGACTTGTGTTCCAAAAATATTGTTATAAATATTTAAAAACTATAGTTATAAATATTTTCCGCGTTACATTTTTGTGAATTAATGGTTTTTTTCATATATTGTATGGAAATGTTTTTTAATTTCTCTGAAATAATACTACAGATCTACATTCGTTAGAGCGTTCATTTTGTTCTTTTTCTTTTCCAATTATTGCTTTCCCAGTATTTATAATCATACGAAAACAGAGATAGTTGATGCAATTTTGAATTTTGGACATTAAAAGATGCTTTCTAGATAAGAATTCTTTAACAACTAATCCAATGCAGGATTGTCTCAGTTACAGTTTCTCTCATATTAATAAAATATTGTAAAAAGCGACCTTTCACATTTTCTTCGCAATTCCAATCAATTTCAATTCTTTCAAAATTATTTTTTACAGGTCACTATTAATCTAATCTTTCTACCTTCTCAAAAAGATTCAAATCATTTGGTCCAATTGTAAAGAAGTTATTCTATTCGAAGATTGCCTGAGTTTTAACTATTCATATAACGCATTCACTCAAAGTGTTATTATTTATCTGACAATTACTCTGTATTAATTAAATTGATGGAGATTTAAAAATAAAGTTTAAACATTTTTAATTAAAGTACAAACGCTAGTAAGGTTCACAACAATAGTCCATTGGCTTTTTCTTGAAGCTACCAAAAATATGAACCAGACAATCTTATTACATTTGGTACCTACCACATATGCTTGTAAATTTGAACGATATCTATTAAATGATACGAATTTAATCAGTTTCATTCTATTTCGAAGAAGAGTGCATTATTTTCATCTTGCATATCCATTTACCTTAGAATATCATTTTCGAAAACCCATAATTTCAGCAGACGTTTCTTCGATATCGATTGCATGTTACATATTTCTAATTCAAAAGATACTCATCTGCTTATTTAAAAGAACGATGAACTTCAAACTACTGAACAATTTATTTCGGTGACAAAAAGAAACAAGGTAGAATTATTCAACGATGAACTAACAAATGTATTCGTATGATGTTTCGAAATAATCGGAAGACGGGGACGCGATTCTCGGTGAATCGGTTTATAATTTTATTCTGGGTCAGTTACTCCGAGGCCATGGACAGTGACGAATAATAGATATTCTGTTGGTGATGGAGAGGAAGGAAGAGAAAAGTGGATAGAAGTCTCCGCGATAAATTCCGGCTATATTTTTCACGGTGGAACCGTCGTGCTTCCACGTCCTCATAACCGGCACAAATTGCACAAAAATACTACCACGTATAAATTGTGGGGAAATCGGCGCACGCCGACAGTCCCGGAACTCCCGGATCTAATTTGAGCGAAAGCCTTTTCCGCTCCTGACCATATCCTCTTCCCTGTATCGTGTACAGGCGACAAAAATGTCTCCATATTCATCTTTAAAAATGTCCGGTAGTTCAACTTGAGCTATTGTTTGATAGATAGGATCGATTATGAGATTCCTTTCCTGGATCGTCTTCGCGAATTCTTGCTTCTACCTCGACAAATAATACTCATTGCGCCACAGTGTAGTTAACGCAATTCGTCTAAATTTCTTTTGAACTGTAAATTAAAAATATTAGTTTGAGGCAATTATCCTGTGGAGTGGAAATTAAATAAGTAGGATAATTGAGAGGAAGTAAATAATAATAAACACGTGTATTATTGTGTGTATATATATATGCACTTGTTTCTTATGTTTTTCATATTTTTAATAAAATAAAGAACTTTAATAGTAAGGTTTATTAAATATACTAATGGTAAGATATTGTACAGGTACATACGTATGTACATATATGTCAATAGTTGAGCTTATTTATCCCCTTGCATTAATTACATGCAACGTGACATCATACGCTTCGTATTCTCATTTTGATAAGCATTTTCAATTCTTGCTTTCAAATCGGGTAATCTAATGGTCAAGAATGAATAGACAATGATACACATGTATCATACACGTCAATACAGATATATTGAGTGGTATCCAAGTGGGGTGAATTTCCTGACGATGAGAGTACAAGGATGATATTCTAAGAATATTCTAAAGAAATTCTGTGAATTTATGATATGGTGATAAAAGATTAAATTATATAATTATTACATGTACGACCGTCTATGCATTCAGTAATAAAATGGGCAGTCAAGAGCAATTTATTATTTATATCATAATATATTTTAGTTGAAACAATGAACTTTTTGCATACTTTTTGCACATAATTCAATAGCAAAGTATTGTCAATGTAACAGCAAGTACTGTACATTGGACATTTTATATTCTTTTCTATAAATATACGTTACGTGCATTTTTGCAAAATTTTCCGCAAATGCATAAACACGCACAACCTAAACACGATACGATACTTTGGTATTCATAAAATACAGAAGACGTTTTTGAATCAAATTTGTACATCAGTTATTACTCTGTTTCCGCTATTCAATTGTCTTAACTTCTATACTTCGCATCAACTTGTGTTTTAAATTTCGAACTTTAAGCTCAAATTGCCCTTAATAATACACTGGAAAGCGAAAGTTTCAAGTTCTCCTCCTACCTTTGTTAAAAAAAGCTCGATGAAATTGGTCCCTCGTTGACACCTTTTGCCGAGACATTATCAACGCGGCGGGCGATTTACAAAAGCGGCCGCAAAAGTTGGTTTTGAAAAGCTCGATCGGTCGCGAGTGTCCTGGACGGGCCGGTAGCTGGCCTATCGAGAAATTACCACTAACCAGCAAAGTTAGGAAAACAAGTGGACGAGGAGAAGTACGGGGAAGGTTCGATCAATTATCTGCACCTATGCCACGATAAACTTTCCAACTTCTCTGGATATCGACCGGCTCTTTTCTATTTGCCGATATTTCAGCCACGATAAAGGGAGAAAGAGAAGGAGAGGGTGAGAGAGAGGGAGAGAGAGTGAGAGAGAGAGAAAGAAAGAAAGAGGAAGAGGAAGAGGAAGAGGAAAAGAGAGACCGGGAGAAGATCTGATACGAGCCGGACTCGATAAAGGAATCTATTACCGCAAAGGAGGACGCGGACTGCCGAATTTTTCAGATTACAATGTAATGTTTCTTTATCTAGCCGAAAAAAGCCACTGTTCTCCTCTTCGGACGATGCCAGCAGCGAGTTTCTTTTCCGAGAAGATTTGTGGACTTTCGCGTGGCGACTTTTTTCGAAGCAACATCGGTGATGCCGGTTGTTCGCGTGTTAATATTAATTACCTTTGTCTGACATACTTGTCCGCGATCGCCAGGGTGATCTATGTCGTTACTCGTGGCAGATAAGTGGCAAGAAAATATCCAAGTTTGAATTTTTTGGATCGCGTTATATGCATATCGTGTTATCTTTTGATTTGGAGTTGGTAACAGGATATTGACAAATATGAATTTGTGCATAAGTATACGTCTACTTGTTTCACGTTTTATTTTCTCATTTTGAATTAAGATGTGCCTTTTTAAAAAATATTCTCCTTTTTTATCATAATCATATTTACTACCGATCATAAGTGTAAAGGCATTCCTTTATATTTTTTATATTTCTTTGTTATAATATTTCATTGTACAAATATATGGCAAATTTTTCAAAAAAGTTCTTTTTTTCAATTATTGTCGAAGTATAATCGTTTCTTCAGACAGTTTATAGCACATAATGTTCTTGCTATATTACGGATGTTCTTTAAATATTTCATGCGTGAAAAATCTGAATAGTAGGTATTTAGCCACATTGACTTTCTTCCATAAATTTGGTATTAACTATACAAAATAAAATTTAATACGTTGTATCATATTACAAACACGCTTTAAATATTATACGTGTTACGCAAAATGAATTACATATAAATTATTATTTACTGTTACAAACAAGAAAAATTAATTGATTTTTGTTATAGCGTGTGCTTTAAGAATAAGGTGATATATTGCTCCTAAACTTTGTATCAGCAGCATACATTTGATAAGAAATTTTCGATATATCGATATATCGTAATAGCAGAGATGTTAAGTGTGAAATTATGATATAGTCTAAATACAGAATTATATGTTGTTATATACATTTTGCGCTAGAAAAAAATTATGCATTTTTGATTTGATAAATTTAAATACTGACGATGAAAAATAAAAGCATATAAAATGCGAAGAGATAAAGTATCATTTACAGACTAAAATTTACAGTGCTCATAATTTTAGTTTTTAAAATGAAGCGTATGAATGTATGTTTTAACAAATAGTAGAATATTGCAAATGCGAAAGTGTGGAATAATGATGGAACGTAGGAAATATGTAAATTTTAGGTTGAAACATTTACATAAAAAATTTCAAATTTTATCGTGAATTTTTTATTCACAGAAATAACCTAAAATATTTCAGAATTCCAAAATGTGTGATTGAAATAATGTAATTAAATCATACTATATTTTAAACACAAGTTTGTGAAATATACGCGTACTATAATTACAATGATTTGAAAGGTTACTGATAAATACTACAACTTAAGAATTAAATACCTATCAGAATGTGTTGAGAATATTTCCAACAGTAATAAATTTATTTATTAAATTTATTAATTATCAAAAATCGGAAGTGAGTACATATTTATAAACATGCTCACTATTTTTTCTTTTATAGTTACATGAATCAGTTGTAAATTTTATGTTTGTAAAATTTCAAGTTTCTAAAAATAACAATTTCTGTTGTATTTTTTAAACTTAATTTAATATCTTTTATAATCAATGTGAATATTATTCATCAGATAAAATACAAATAAAAAGAAATGTAATTCGTGTATCAGTTATAAGTAAAATTATTAAAAAAATAGTTAGTATTAAGTATAGTTAGTAATAAAAATCTCTTTTTTTTTAATTTTTTTTAATTTTTCTATCGAGACAACGATCTACAGTGAGATCCGTTATAACGAGACGTGATAGAGTGCACGCGTACCGGGCGAAAATTCAAAGTCGATTTTCTCAAAAACAAAGCCTGAAACGAAAAATTTTTATTCTATATTTTCGACTTCTTTTTTCGCGTAGAATCACCCCCTTTCCGCTTGTACCACTAGTTACCAACCACCCTGTATATCAGCTAGCAAACTTCTGGTTACAAATAGTTAGAGACAGAAAGAAATTTCTCCTGATTCGCATGGAAAACTTGTCGAAAACATCAGATGGATTTACGTTTTGACTATCATATTAGAATTCAACAGATTTTTATTATTACTAAATATGAATCTATCACTGATTCTGTCTATTATAAAACATCGACCGTAGCCTAAGCCAACAAAAAGCTATATCCAAATCAGTCAATAACATAGTGAGTCACATAATCAGTCACATAGTGAGCTAAAATAAAAGCAATACGCAAAAATAAATAAGCGCATAGAATATATGTAACCTTGCATATCCTCGCTAATTGCAAAAATGAAAAAATTGGTATAGCGGTCGCTACCTTAAAAAGTAAAAAAGATGGAAGAAGGAAACGGGTAAAAGTACTTACGCAAAAGAGTCAGACATCAGAGCACGAATCGGTCGATCATGAAAGATCCGAGGTGGAACGCATCCGGGAATACCGTTTCCTCGCTATCGGAAACTAAGGAAATGGAGGGGAAACTGATTGGAACTGTTAACGTAAATACGTGAATCGATGTACGCGATCGGAAATCGGGATTAGTGAATTGGCTCACTGTTTCTCTCTTATACCCACTTCTATCGCTCTTTCTGTTATTCCCTTCTTCTCTTTTCCTCTCTCTTTCGCGCGGACTTCACCTTTTCCCTCTGTCTTTGGCTCCAACCCTATGCTAGTCCAGTGATTGTCCTTTGCTATTCATTTCTCCGTTTCTTCGTATTTCTTGTTTCCCCCCTTCAGTTCATTCAAGATCTCCCCTCAGACACTGTTGCCAGTTCACAGACAGTTGGAATTGAACGTTCGATCTTGCATTTGGCTACTAGTCTAGATTTCTGATTTGAGTGGTTGCAATCGAATGGAATCCGCTCTCTCGTACAGCTTGCTAACCTCCGGCCGAATTAACTGAATCTACTTGTCGCAGAATTACGCGCCAGCGAGCGTTGTATGCGTGCTCTTCCTCTCCACTCGCGATCTTTCTTCTTGTGCTTCTAACCTTAAGAAAGCTCCGTTTCTCATCTTTAAAACAGCTAATTTTGCGAAATGACTTCTGGATTTTGAAAATTTTTTAAGCTAACGATGATTTAATCCTTATCCATTCTTTGTTTTTTCATCTAGTTTTGAGGTTTGAGATGTTTTACAACAAAAAAATCGAAACATTCATTTCGTTCAGGTCTTTTTTTTTACAAAGGAGTTTATTGAGTCCAGAAAATACAGATTTTAAGTACATTATTCACAATAAACATGAATTTTTGCAATGGTATGTTAGGCAAAGGTACCGATACGCGGCGGTACGACGTAGCCATGCTGTATTATGTGTCGGCGCTTTACATTTTTCGTTGTATGATGCAGTTTTTGGGTTTAAGCCTCTATTTCGTTCAGGTCTCATCCATTCCTTATGACAATTTGATGTTTTGCAATGAATGTAGAAAATATGAACAAGCAAGAATGTAGGAAAATAAGTAGTAGATAAAGATGGAAAAAATTGTAGAAAACGAATGTATATATGATGTATTATGTATTCAAACGACAAGACAGAAATAGGAAGTCGCTTCTTTGTATTTTGTATGCTGCTCAATTCTCAAATATTTTTTGTACTTCGATTGATAGATTGGTATGAGATGAATTGTTTGATGATCTAATATGAAGCGTGATTTGTGATGCTAAATAGATTTAATATATATAGCTTTCGTACTCATAATTGGGATAGGCTACTACTTTCTCAGAAGTTGTTATAATTCTCAGATTTTTGTTTCTTCAGAATCCTGATTGGCAGTACAAATATCGTATTATATTTATTTGTAGATGCTCTTTTAGAATTCTTACAATACAATAATTTTACGTAATGATAGATTTTATACTGAAAATTAAGGTAAATTTACTTTTTCTTTACGAATTGTTGGTTTTTGTAAATGATATAGAGTAGTGAAGTAAAGGTGACTCGGTTGGACAGTTTATATAATACATTAAGATTTGAGCACCTGAATAAACAAAGACAAAGAGCAAAAGAAGAAGAGAGAAAGAAAGAAATCTTATGTTGCAACTAAAATTATTTTAAACTAAGTTGGTAGATTCACGATATAAATTTTCCAAGAAAAAGTGTTGTCATTAAATTCGTAGTAAATCTTATTTTGCTGAACAGCTGAGAACCTAAAATTAATTACTTCCTATTCATATATTTTTATATATGTTTGAGTAGTATGATACCACTCTTTCGTGGTAATATCATTCGCAACAAAAAATCAACGAAACTTTTGCAGGATTTGTCAGTAACAAATCATTCTAAAGATTATTGATTTATATACATATATAATTGATTGATTATAATACAATACATAATATCATATACAGTAATGAGTAAGAGTAACATCTAAAACAGGTCACCCGAATGACTTTGAAATTGTATGTTTCCTATCACTAATATTAGGTGTCCTGTTTTAGGTGCCTCGCCTGATACAATTCATTCAGAATTCATTCAGAAAAGGTGTTACATTTATACTTCTAAATCTCTGATCCGCTAATTACTAATAGTAGAATTTATTTAATTTATTACAATAAAAATTCAAGTTTGATGTTATAAATCAATTTGAAAAAAGTTTAATAACTCATGCCCTGATAAAAATTTTGCATTCGTATTAGAGTACATGTACACGGTAATTATACTTAATTTACGAAGGTTCGTAAATATTTCACGTTTTGCAGGCTTTTCGCTTGTAATATCGACGTGATTATTAATTGAATTTATAGTAATTAATGCATACGCCGGTAAAAATTAATCGTACGCGTATCATTTTTGGATTTTACTTTGAAAATTAAATTAAATCCAACAGTTCGATGATTCGCGTCGCGACAGTTTCATCAATTTCATTTCACCCTATCCAACAAGATTTTCAATGCATTGAAAAGTAAATGGAAAAACATTGAAAATAGCTATTCTGTCTTCTTTCCCTGTGTTAACTTCATGAAATATTCAAATTTTCGATGTTATATTACTCATTATAATTTTAACATTCGTATACCATATTCATAAAAATTGTTCTGAACTGATAAATTACTGACACTTTGTTTTTAATATCTAATGTGTACTCTACTTTAAAAACTACACTGACAGAGAAAAATCGCTTTTGGATTAAATTGCCACATACAGGATGAAAGCTTAATTAAATTATCTATCACAGTAAATATTTCATCCATCGAGTAATATTTTTGTTAATTTTTTGCAATCACGAATTAACTTTTAATATGGTAGCTTGTCTGAAATCATATTTCATTTTTCCTAATTTATTTTTTCGCAAAACTAAGGAAGTACTAGTTATAATCTTATATAGAACTCAAACTTTCAAATCTCAAGATTTATGCCTATTATTTTCGTCATCCAATGATTATGTTGATGAATTTTTTCTCACATAAAAGAAAGCATTATTTAGTAACTTTAATTAATTAATCTTATTTAACAACCTTAACGAACTTTATTTAATAACATTCCGCATTCTCAAAATGTCCACGTTTTCTGAATCTTACATTTCCTAATCTCTCTAATAAATCATGTGCAGCAAATTTTGCACAAAACGTCAATGTACTTACATTATTTTTATCATCAAATTACTATCGCCTTTTAATGTAGTTATTATATAATTCGTCTTTAAACAACAAATCCAAGTTTTCCAACATCTTCCATTTTTTAAATTTCCTAAATGTTTCACAAAATAAGGAAAATATAAGTAATGAACGATACTGACAGCCTCAAAGTCGAAAGAGAAAAGTTCGATCCAAGATACATATAGTGCATAACTGATTTTACATCCTAAAAAGTTTTGCAATTTATTTCCTCGCCGAGTCGTCTAATTAAAATCTCTTGTTGGAATCAATGAAAAGCACGTGAAGGGTGTTTTCTATCATTTCGCGATCTCCTGGCCAACGCACGACACGGGTAAACGGGGCATACAGGTAAGCGGTTGTGCGATCGATCCCTCATTGATCGCCTAGCAAATGCTTTTTACGAAATTGACTTCGTCGATGGAATTGAATTAATGTGTACCGAGATGTTCGTGCAGATTGCTGGGATGGTCTTGTTGGTAGTCTTGGCCGATCGCTTGTGTCGGCCACTATCTAATTACCTTAGAGCATAAACGTCAGCGACACAAAGCGATGTTGAAAACTGCCCTCGTATCAGTGTTTCAATATCGTTAACATCGCCACTACTGTAGCAGGGGAACTGATAAAAACTGACTGCTTTCGGAAATACTTCGACAATGACAGATTATCTTGATTTCCTACGTTTCAGTGTTTCGAATGATTAAATAAGTGAATTTTATTCTTAACTGTTGATTCTACCATATAAATTAGTCATTATCAATATCTATGTATATACAATAATATCTGAACGATATGTTATATTGGAACTAGGAGATGAACACAATAAGTGACATTTTCTATTTTTTATAAGGGTTATTTAATTTTAAACTTTTGTATATCTTATCATTCATAGTTATTTTATATTAAAATATCCCTTTTTAGATGTAAAATTAGACTAACAGAAAAGTGTCAGCGATATGTATTTCTGTGACATTTTCTTATCATGTTCATATATTACATGTAATGTAACTGTTATATTAACCAATGTGTATATCATCTTATGCATAATGATTTGTATCATTAATATTCTTTGTAAAAATGTAGCATAATTAATTTTGTAGTGTATTAAAATTAAGAATGTTACTTATTGAGAAAATAGCCAAAGAACTGATCTTTTTGCAGCACTATTCAGGAATAATTATTCTAAAAATTCTAGGTACAAGACAGAGTAAACAGGTAAAATAGGAATCAAGATATTCATGATCATCAGTTTTTATGATCATTATTTATGTGGTAGTAAAAAAAAGAAAGAAATTCATCCCTTCGTCTGTCTTTAGATAATAATATTATTTCACTCTTTGGAAATATTTAACCATAAAGAATTTGGAAAAATTATGTTAAATATAATATTTTTTATATAAAGATGATATTTGATATTATTAATATTATGCTATCAAAATGAATATTTCTTTATAAAACTATGAAACTCGTCTATATGACTTCAAGTTACTATACAGAGTGTGTCATTTGAATCTTCCTAGACAAATATCTCGAAAGATATGAGACATATAAAAAGATGTTTTAAATAAAAGTTGTAGCATATTGAGTTGCAACAAATTGTGTTATCGCCTATTTGACATTGTGATGAGATTGAGGAATCTTTTAAATTCGACTTCAAATTTTTTAATTGGAGTCTATATTTTCAAGTATATCGTCTTATGGTTGACATCAAGATACTTTCAAAATATTACCTAAACATATTTTTTGTATAAGCCGTTCTCGAGATATGATTCTTGGAATTCAGTTATTAAATTAAACCTTTAGACAAATAAGGGTGGTTTAAAGCTATTGTTTTCGTACTTACGACGATAAAACAGCTCTATCTTCTTTTTCTGAAAAGAGAAGAGGTTTAGCACCACAACTGTGCTGCATATGGAACGCGCGGTTTTTGAATGTCCGCAAACCGCAACTTTAGTGTCTACTTCCTCTCCATAAAGAAGAGTTTTAGAAGGACAGTGTATACTGACAAGACAAAAACCACATCCTCCGCATTAAAAACAAGTTTCCGTTTCCTTCCGTTCGTGTTCCACTACGATTTGACGAAATTTTCATCGTTATATATATGCTTTAATATTTTGCGTGTTTCTCTTTTCTATTTCTTTCTTTGTGTACGATTCTATGAATTTTTAAAAACGTAATTAGGAATTATCTATTTCGTGTAGTCACTTCTTTATTCAATATTCAAAATTGAAGAGCTTTCTGAAAGGACCTAATACTAGTATGTATCGAATACTTGATTCATGAAGAAAATCGACTAAGAAATTAAGAATTATCTACTTTTAGAACTCCTTAATATTTGTAATGTACAATATATTTAGGTATCCATGTTTTGAAATTAACACAATTAAATAATATGAGTCTCTTAAGAAATGGGAAGGTTTGCTTTTGAACATAACGCTTACATAACATATCTTACGTCTTAATCTTAATATCTTTTCTTAAGCAAGCTTATGAATAGAAAAGATCCTATGAATTTGTCGTATACATATCATGTATACTATATTTTATAATTATACAACTATTTATTCTAATTAGATAACTATCTATTCTACAATTTATCCTTAAATTAATATAAATATAATTTATCCTTTTTGAAGAAGAGAAGAATAAATTGTTTCCTGATCATTTCAAACATGGCATATTTTACCCCTCAATAAACCAATTACAAAAGATTTAATAAGCAATAATTTAAATTAAAGACATAAACTCGATAAATATTTAGTATCTAATACATTTAATACCTATGTATATATAAATTGAAAGTTTTTGGGTGGATTTATAAGTTTTCGGACAACCTAATAGATGTAAAAATCTGAACAAAAAAGTAAGTTACTGAACTTATTAAAATTTATTCTCAAAACATCTGTTAAAGTATGTCAAAATATGCGAAAACGTGCAATTGTACAATGTTAAAATTCCAATCGTGTTTAGTCGAAATAAATCATAGTGCACTTGTACAAGGTTGGAGCGTGCATGCAAGAAACTTCAGAAATGATAGAAGCTCATGGGTGGACATGATTTAAAAATGAATTCGATGACAGTGAATCGATCGTGGACAGACTCGCCAGCCAGCCCATCTTTATGCTCACATGCGAATGAAAAATTAAAGCATTCGTGTCAGATTTGACTAACGATCGTGGTTTATTATTCAAATTGGTGCTTGTCTTGACCACTGTCATTGCGAATGCTCTGTGATGAATTGCATCGAAGAGGTAAAATATGTACGTGTTTAAAAAGTTCAGGTGAGGTTATAGAAATCTTCTAAATTTAAAGATACCGGGACACTAATTAATTCTTATTGATAGTCAAACAGTTTATGCAATGATTGTGTATCATACATTTTAAAAAACATTTTATTACATATTGTCGATTTCTTAGAAAAATGAAATAACTAAAAAAAATATGTTGTGGAAGATATTGGTTTGAACTAAAGTTCGAAGTAGAAAATTATTAATTATTCACTTATTTAACAAGGAACCTATTTTTCTTTCTATTTTAGTTTGAATGATACCTTTTAATTTTTAGAGGTTTCTAGTAAAATATTGTTTGTGTACGTGTAGTGCTTAATATTTAGAAAGACGTAAGACAACACTATTGTTATCGTAATATTATTTTTATTAAATAATGTAATTTTATTTGATAGTCCTATCCTAGTAAAATGGTTCATTCTTATAACTACGGTACATTTTTATAATCCGCTAGGTTTATAACCTACAAACTACAAACTACATAAACAAATTTTGTTCGAAAACATTAAACTCGAAGTGTAAACTATTCGAATAGGAAGATATAATAAATAGTAATTAACATTTACATAAATACTCCTTTAGTCTCAGTCATCATAATCTTCATTACACGTCACAAACCAATAAAAAAAAATAAATCTTAATCAAAGATTTGGATATTTCTATTATCCTTCATTTCTGAATAAAGATATGTACAACTAACATTAATTAAATAAATTGAACCAAAGAAATCTCGTTCTTTTTCTCTACTTATTTGCGATTACCTATTAGAAAAGTTTTCTAGAAATAAACACCGGTTCTGCATCGTCTTATCATCCGTGCACAAAAGGCCTCTTCTTTTTTCATTTCATAGGGTAATATTTTATTCTGATTTCTATCATATATTAATTATGTGACAGCATATGTAATTACGTGACGTGAACAGTTTACTTTCTCTTTGGACAAGGTTAGAAAATAGACAATTTAAAAGACTATCATAATTTTTTATTGATTTAACAAGCATATAAAATACTGGCTTTCTACAAAATATATATGTGTGTATGTACTTCTGTGTTACCTGGAAGTTCCATATTTGTGTTCTTATATTTTTTAATTTATTCTACTTTATTCTTTTTTCCATTACACTATTATAGAACGTTATTGCACTATTGTTGTACAGTGCACACATGTACTTGATATATTTATATTAATTATTAATTTCTCAATTTCTGGATTGAAATAAGAAACCATAATTAATTAGATTCTTTTTTACGTTAAGAAATAAAATTTCAGTAATAAATAAAATTGACTTTTGTAAATCATAATATGCAACAGTAAATTTCCATTAGATTCGCCTATTTATATACTCAACACTGCATCTTTTCATTTCACCACAAAAATGAAAGATCGAAAGAATTTAGAACAATATAGCTTACCCAAAATTTGCCAATAACCAGTCTCGTAAGAACAAATACCAAGATACGAGGTTAATACCGCTGTCTTAGCAGTGCAGCGCATTGTTCCAGAATGGTTAATTTCTACGGTATGTAATTTTTTGGTGGTCATCGATTCGGGGTCGAGTAGAGGCGCGAATACTTAAACGAGCAGTGGTTCGCACTTTTGTTGCGAAGAAACGAGAGGGACTTTCGAATTGGCTTATCGCATCATCCTGCGAAAGATAGTGGACATTCCACGACCAGGACAAGTAAGTATATGCTCTATAAATTGCGCGTTATACAGTCCATTCGGGAACGAGATAACCAGGTTCGGTTGTCCGTGGTGCGATTGGTCCTCTTCATCGCTTCGTTCCTTTCGCCTTGGCAACGGGGGTCGTTTCCGCGGACTTTATGCGGTTTTTGACGAAAGAGCCGGGAGTCTGTGACCATCAGAATCGACGAGCAATTCTTCGATAGAGCACGTCCTTGAATGGCCTCTTGTCCCTTTCGTTTCGGATCGTTCCGTCGCTGCGAAAAGTATCCAGATATGCAACCAGGTTGTCCACCATAAAATTACGCCATTCGCCTAAACCGGTGCCGATGTTAGAAAATCAGGCTTTCACCAACCGAGCACCCCGCTTCTTGCTTTTCGTTTTTCGAGATGGTCGCTTTTTGGCAATGTTTCGATCTTGAAATTTGTATGAACTTGTTATATCAAATAATACTAATAGAATACTAGTAGCTGAACTCGATCATAACTGTATTTCAAACGAAGTTAGAAAAACTTAATACAGGAAGATTTTGCATTACTTAACGCATCAATGACTTTTGATGGATTATTGCAAAAGAATTGGCATTACTAGAACTACAATAATAAGGAGGCAAAATTATTTGAATTGAAGGAATCGAAGGGAATTTTTGCATGCTCGATGTTGTATATCATACACAATGAGTAAAATTGATTTCAACTGGTGCATTTTTTTTTATACAAAACTATCCGAAAAAATATATTTTTATAATTAATAGAAACATAATTTTATCATAAGCCAAAAATTTCAGATGGGAAAGGATTAAAACGAAAGGGAAGTTGAAATTACTATTGTCGTCAATAACGCGATTTAACTCTACTTACTTTACATCCTATTAATCACTATCAAACTTATGAGTCTCGGCTATTGATTCGTGACTTGTTTCATTTCGTTGACGTGTGACTAACACGCATCATTTTTTTTAACACGTTTCTTTTAGATCTTAACTGATGTAACACAATATCTCCAAGGAATAAGCACGTTTACATCTCCGTAGTGATAATTAACTGCTCTATAAATCGTTCGATCGCAGTGTGTCAAGCTTTTGTTTTTCAAACGACTCACGATTTTTACACCTATCTTGAGTTTTTATATCTTGGTATCTCATAGATCTTTATGACTGAACTCTTCCAACATTTCCTTCAGTGTTCAATCTTTAAACAATTAACCATTCCTGGAATCGATCATCTTGAATTATCTCGTCTAATGAAAAGGAACATTCAGATATATCGTGGCAAAAGTATAGATCGCTTTATTTCAGAAGTCCACAGTTTTTTGTCGTTATGTCTTCAACAGAATGGATACCATTAACGTTGAAAGTCTGGCCATCGATTTTACCAATAAAATCTAAGTTTCGTTTTGCCTCGATACTACGTAGTCTGGCGATTTCGTTCTTTTTACGAGTTGGTACACGTTATTCCATGCGCGTGTGTATGTGTGAGCGCAAGCGTTTCTATATTTCAATAACAGGAACAAAGTCTGGCAACCGTCATATCGCGACTGATTTTAACTACACTTCTCGTTCATTGTACTAATCAAAGAAAAAGTTTTCCCCGACAACCGTTGTCTTTTTATTTCCTTCTTTTGTTGCTGCGCCCGTTGCGTTTGTTCAATTCTCCTCCCATTTTCGATTCTCTTTTTTTGTTACGATATCTTTTGATGTGTACACTTGTTAAATATTATTTGATACAAAGACTGTAAAAATGAAAAATCTATATTGTAATGTACGTTACGTCTGAAATGTCAAAAGAAAGGTATATTATTCGATTACATTGAAAATATGTCCGACAATTCTGAAAATTCTACGTTACATTCAATTACATTAAATTATATAATTATATATGAAGAATGATTTAATCGGAATTCTGATGTTATAAGAAAAAGTCTAATATTAATATTAATTCATGTATTCGTAATATTCATAACATTGACATTTTAATAATAATTGCCTACGTATATGAACATGAACGAAAACAAGAAGTAGATGCCCAGTGTACATACTGCAGACTGAAAATTTATAATTACTTTGTTTTCAGCTTTATCGATATTCAATTGCTTACGTTATTAATTCGAAATTAATGTGTCACAAAAAGAGAACAAACTTCAAAAATTTTCTCCTTTCTGAATGATACGATGTTACACAACTTTGTCATAATATATATAATTTCGTCAATCTTCATCGTCATCGCTAATATCACATATTAAAAATCTTACATTCTTGCGTATAATTCATTTAGTTTTAACTGAAAATTAAAGAAAGGATATAGCATTGATGCGAATAATATGTTCCGCAATAAAGGGGCGAGATGGTTTGCTGAAAAGTCGAAGAACAAATTCTTGCCGGTTCATTCGTCTCTTCTTGTCGCGTCCCCATCAGGACTCGAATGGTCGGGATCGATTTGAAAATCGGAATAGCGGCGCCAAAAATGTCTTCATCTTCCAAGTGTACCGCCGATAAAGGCAGGGAAATGATAGGGCTGTAAACTCTCGCTGTATAACCCGCGACTGGATGACTCGAATAGCTAGATCGCCATCGTAGAACCCTACGACGAGTCCGTCACCCAGTGAAAAGGTAAAAGGAATCAACGATGTGAATCGATCGTAAAAGCATCGACATTGGTACTCGCGAAGTGCAACCACCCTGTCGATAAATACTTTAGAGTTTAGCTTCTCCGATCCGCTGTTCTCCAATCTTTGTACGTATTCGATTGTGCTGACGGAACGATCGGTCAAGACTCAAGAGCAGTGACCGCAGTAAAGACAGGAAACGCTATGGTGTAATAAAAGTAATGAGCTACACTGTTTGCAGGTCTATTCACCGGTGAATCCATTTAAACGTCAAATCAGACTATCAAGATACGAATACGATGCGCGATACCGTTTTATTGCGACTAACTAAGAGTCAGTTAGCTCAGTTATTTAGGATCCATGAATAGAGAGTCTTGAGAACGTGTCTTGGAATAAAAAATTTTGGCGATGGGTAATTTTATGTAGAGTGAAATCGTTTCGTGATGCACGATCGTTGTGTTCGGAGTGAAAGTGTTTCATTTAGATTTTATGATTCTATTATGTTGCGATGTACGAAGGCCACATGGGAAAATATAATAGGGCCATTCCTGTTGATATTTTTACTTTTATGTTACAACGAAGTAGCGACTACAAAAAATATCTTCATACGAAATGGTTAAACAAGAAAATAACCCGCTAAATTGATAAATTCGAAGATATTATCAGCAGTTTGAAAATTGGTGACAAATTCAGAATGTTTTCTAAGAAATTAATAACATTAGCATAGTTATTACGTTAGCATGATTTAATTAATATTAGTCAGGATAATTTATGTTGGTAAATATTTTGTTAATGTCCAGGAAGATGACAAAAACAAATATTTAATTCCAAAATTAAATAAAAATAGGTCTGATATGGAATTGACAATGGAAATGAGTTGACAATGTATTGAGTTTTAAAATACTATTCGATAAAAGAAGAAAAGTTTATAATTTTCACTTATGACCTTTATATGTGATGTCCGATTTCATAAAATGAAGAATTTGTTTGTTTTACAGTAGCGTTTTCTTTTATATTAATAGAAATACAGTTTATTTAAAATCGATATATTTTTTTATAGAGATACAATGTCTCTAGTACTGTTTTTGACAAATATTTTTCCATTAGATTTTGTAAAACACTGCAAGTTTAGTTGCATCCTCTTCAAAGATCAAAATCATTAACAATCATATAGTACCTATAACAATCGTATAGTACCTATAATGTGTAGCTTTCGTCACAAGCTTGGTTTCAACGACCAAACTTATAATAGAAAATGTTTCGAATTTCGTGCTTATTGATTATATCGTTGCAAAGAAAATGCTAAATAATTTTCAATACTATTTTAAACAAAATATATATGAAATGAAAGAACATAGATCGATATCCAATTTTACGTGAATTACAATGCATGTAAACAATATATGTATGTATTTCGCGATCCAGTCTGGCTAGCGAATTTGTAACTCGACATTTCATATGGTAGATAGAATTTAATATAGATATTTAAGGAATTTTTATCTATATCTTGTTTAATTTATAGTTTGCTGCTTTTGTACGAAGAGAAGTTATATGAAAATAAAGTGTGAATATCAATGAATAAAATAAGTGAGCACGATAATATTTCATGAAAGAGAAGGCTAACGAAGAATGGTATTAAAGCTATCTCCTTTTTAGAGTATTGGTACTTTCTCGTGATACAAAATAGCTAAAAATTTTTCTTAGAACGCGTATGGAGTCTATTACATTCTTAAATTATTATCTAATTTTAATGTTCTTTATATATTTATTTCTCGTTGAATTAGCCTTTTTGTATGTGATAATATATTTGTTGTATACTATTGAGAATTTTTGCATATGGTTTATATCAGACTAAAATATTACATTTAAAATACAAAATATCTACGCTATAAATTGGAATATACTATCTAAATTTTTTAGATACAATGTACATAAATTAGTAAGAATAAATGTATCCATTAAATAATTAATTGAATAATTAATCTTTAAATCCTTTAAATCTTCGAAAACGACATACAATTATTTTTTTCTTCAAATTTCATTTGCTTCGATAACACAGTAAAAATCACAAGTTACAAAGAGATCTTAAACTTTTTTAACAATGAAACATTTATTATAAATTCAGATCAAATTTATCTGTATATAATATTCGATCACAAAGTCGAGAAGTTCGAATTGCGAATCACGGATCGTGCGGAATAAAATCTGCATTTCCAGCAGATACTACTCGCGGAACGATGGCACTGGGGGCAGATTCTTGTAATTTCGGAAAGTTCGTACGCGTCCGGAGAACGAAGAAGCATCAATTTTGCAAAAGTAATTTTTATTTGCCGCGGTATCGTGCCATCGGCTGCTTACGTAAAAGCTTTCTTCTCCGGGCTGCTTTGTGCATATACGCGCTCGCGTAGGAGATACTGCTATGGGACGAAGACGAAAGAAAATTGTTATCGCTTCTCAACGCTACTTTCATATTAGGGTAGAAGCTTTCCGAAATTTTTGGGAGGAAGAAGGGCTCGGGTGACTACGTCGATTCAATTTGCCTAATGAACAAGCCCGGCTTAAACCGTCTCTGTCTACGGAGCACAATAAAACGTGGCTCTCATGACTCACTCTTCGGAATCGATTTTGTACATGGTATAAAACTACTCTCTCTCCCTCTCTTTCTCTCTATCTGACAATGCGAACGCTTCGCGTGGAGTTCGCTCGGTCGCGTCGGTCATAGCATTACGCGTGCGAGAAAGTAAGACAGTAAAGGGAACTGGTATTGAGATATCGCGTGGGAGGGGCAGTGGGTACTGCTAGGTGATCGTAAATTTCAGCGAAATTGAAATTATAAAGTTGCTGTAAAAGCGGCGCGGAAAGATTTCGACGAATGATAAGTCCTTTAATTTTACCTCTTGGATTTATTACGTTCGAACATGAGTAAGAATTTTCGAGACGTTATGGTTAAGTATTCTATGGAAGAAAGATGATCCATATAAAATTTATTTGATACATTCTGTATTATATACGATTTAAGTGCTGTGTCACGATGTTCATACAGAAAAAGCCATAAATAATATATTTTATAAGACCGTTTAAATTTTTCATATTTTTATTCTTAATTTCGTATAGTATTGTTAGTTATTAATTGGTATATCTGGATATTAATTCCTTTCCTCCTAGATATAATCGTCAAATAAGATTATATTTACTTATACGTATAGAAATGCTAATATATACGTATAGAAAATGCTTATCATCATCAATCAAATAATATTTTTAACGAATTATTTAGGTATCGTGTAATTTATATTAGTACTGTTTAATTATCTCTTGAAAACAAGACGTTTAAATTATTCTGTTTCAAGTAATAGTTTCAAATTAAATCAATTTTGTATTTGAAATGAGAATTTTCCTAATTTATATATATGCGCATTAAATTCCTACTATCTAGAATTTACTCTAAAACTTGCACGTTTCTGTTTGTTTATAGAACTCCATAAGACACAATCTGTCATTACACAGCAGATTTATGCGAGTGCAGAACGAGGGTACTGGAAAGAGTTCCTGGTGGATGATCAATCGCGACGCGAAACCAGGCAAGTCGCGTAGAAGGTAAGTCGTTGTTCATTTTGTGAATGATTCGTCGTTGTCACGGTGCACACACAGACCACGATCTTCGTTGATGTGTCACAGGGCAATAACCATGGAGACTAGCAAATTTGAGAAACGACGTGGCAGGGTGAGGAAGAAGATCGAGGCGCTAAGAAACGGGGGGTTGCAAACTGACGCAACGCCTAGCCCCAGTAATAGCGTGAATGAGGGGTTGGATCTCTTCCCGGATAGTCCTCTTCAACCTGGCAGTGGATTTCAACTTTCACCTGATTTTCGGTATGTCTATATTTGAGTTTGATTTGCATTATTTTCATTACGTTCGGAATTTTATAGTAGCTCCGTGTTTGATCGTTTTCTTCTTTTATGCTTTAGTCTGAACTATTTGGCTAAGAATTATGATAAATTAGTTAGTTATTGTATTGAACTATTGTTTGATCTCTGAGAAACGATTGATTCTATTGTTAATGAATTTAAGCAAGACCATTTATCTTTGATATTCTTTCTTTTAAAACAATCTTTCTTCTCTTAACCCTTAAATCTTATTGTGGCATTTTGTACTACCTAGAGATCATAAATATTAGTCAAGTTATAAACTATTATAACTTGGTTTTAAATAGTACACGAATAGACTGCGGATATTTATACGTTTATAGAAGTTATATATTATATATTTATAGAAGTATGTATAAACGTGCTCATTACGCTAAATATGCAAACATGGACAAAATATATTCAAATTATATTTAGTAGAAATTTTAATTACTAAATTAAATATATTGGTTTGTTTATATATTTACAATTTTTCTAAACAACTGGGAAATAAAAATTTAGCACATTAACGAAATACTTAATACAAAAAATAAGAATTTCTGCTTACGTTCTATTACTTTAATTATGTTCATAAAAATATGAATTTGCATAAACATTAACAATTTACGTATGATGACAGATATATATTTCGATAATCCACAACCTTAAATTGAATTCTATAATTATGACTTTAAAGTCAGATAAATTCATTATTGAGATATCTCAGAATCCTATCAGACAGTTAAGCATTCTCATCTCACTACTATAGTTAAAAGACAAATAAAATTCTATTTCCCTTTGATAGGAATGTATTTATTTGCATCATCATGATAGAATTGCTGATAGAAAGTATTTGTGTACAATAGTTTAATACTTAATTTTATTTTCACAGATTTTGTGAGATATGAAAAAATTAATACTTGTGTATTATTATTATTTATCACTAATTACTTTATGTTTTATAAAAGCAGTTCAATATTATAACGGAAAAGTAATTATACTTTTTATCATGTGGTATGAATGAAAAATGAATAGAAAATATTTATCTTAGCCAATTGGTTGTTAACCTTTCAATTGAATTTTATAACGTGAATTTTTCGAAGAATAAGATTCATTTTATAATTTATTAATATAGATGTTGCCTGGATTTTAATATTTTTATGCAAGAAATTCTCAAACATATTTCATGGAACTTGTCTATATTCGATATCTAAAAATATTCTATGATTACAATAACAGATTATTGTCTTAACAATTTATCTACGCTTTACCCTATTAACAAATCAGCGATTCATAATTAAAGAGAAACTATAAGAATTTCATAAACATTATTATTTCAAATGTTCTTCCTTAAAATGAGGATTTATCAATGTTATATTTTAAAATTATTTTTATAAGTGCTTGAAAATTTAATTAATGAAGTTTGAAATAAAATTTCTTATTCGAATTTAATGCGCTGTTCTGATGTTTTACTAAACGAATTTCCTATTACTCTCTTAAGTACATGCTTTATTTAAAGCCCAATTTTAGAACGTTTCTTCTTTCATTTATCTTGTTCATTGTTAATCGTATTTAATTAGTCGTGCCAATCATCTTCAGTTATTATAAAATATAAAATTATAAAATACTTCCATCGCTGCTTTAAAGAAAAATTGTTTCCGAAGTTACAACTTTGCCATTCATTCTTTTTTTCATTTACTTATATCAATTTAATTTCAGTCAATTCAATTCAGTCCAAAATTTGACATAAATACATTTGATGCAAGTAGAAATACATGGTATTCTGAAATAATTCATCTCTGAAATATTATTTTACATACATTTTACATGAAATTTTGAAGCAATATGTCATTGACTATATTTATTTGTTGTTAACTCAAGTTAAATATTTTATACTTTTATCTTAGTACTTATTTAAAATGTTTAGTGTTAAATGAGCGCAATTTTCTGAATAATAAATACTAATAAATGAAGCCATTGCCATACAACTCACGCATATAATGATCTGTTTTTGCAGAGAAATAAAATTAACTTTCATAAATAAAAGTTTGACGAATATGGCATTATGAATTATGTACATATGCAAAAAATAATAATAAAATAAATTAATGATATAAATAAAAATTTCAATATAACTTTGAGAAATAAATACAAGAATATAAAATAAAATAACTTAATGTTGCAAATCAAACATCAAAAATAATCTTTTACAAATTTTGACTTTACAACTTTTGATATAAAATTGCTGTTTAAATTTGATATAAAATTCCATGCAAAATTGAACACATCAATTGATTATTTACTAATTATTATGTATTCTGAAATTGATATTTAACTATTAATGATATTACTTTTATTGAAATATTAATCAACATTAATCCAATTGAAAGGTTAATGCAACTTTATCTCTCGTGTTTACTTCAAATGTTTTTATCATTAAAATATTTATACTTAAATTAGACACAATCGTAATGTATTATACAAAGTAAATATATTTTTTGTTTTTCATTCATTATGCTTACTTTTAAAAAATATCGCGTATTATTTACAAATTATTTGCATTACAAATTGCTCGATATTGAATATAATTCTTATATTTATTTTTGTATAACACATAGTTAAAAATATCAGCTGCAATGCGCGCTATTAGCAAGAAGTACAAAACCACTATTTTATATTACGCTTTTGTACTAATCGTAAACTACACATAATGCACCACTCTTGCTTTATAAATAGTTTTGCAAAGTATATCATAGAATATATGTACGTATCATTGGATTATGTAATAAGTTCGTATTTCCGTCCCTGTTTCTTCAAAAATACGTAAAAGTTTGTTAGTTTGTTATAAAATCTATTTGATCAACGATGTGTGTATGTATCTTCTTATTTTATTATCCTTTGTTTTCTATACGATCACTTCAAATCCTATCGTCTGTCCTTTTATTTAAAAATTTCGATATGCGTGCGTGCGTACTTTTACATTCTTTAAAATATTTAATGATTGCTTGTATAAAAGTACTTCAAATACTAAAATAATTAACATAGTAATGAATAATGCACTAAATTTTCCAATAATTTTAAATACATACACACATATCGCAAAATCTAATATTTTTGCTATATCTTGAAAGAAATCTGTTTGTTGTAACAAATAATTCTTTTACTAAATGTTCAGGACTTTTTCGTATTACTTACACAAACTTTGTTCGTGTCTCTGATTCATGTAGCGTTTATATAAGTTCTATAAGTTCTATAAAGTATCGTAGTTCGTAGATTAACAAAGCAATATGTAAGATAATTTACGTTTATCAGTGACATTTATGTATTTTTTCATTGATTCTTAATGGATTAAATAATTCAATTATGTTACAAGGAATATAGCAAGAATAATAATAGGAAAAAATATAACAGAGATACCGATACTAAAACATAATTATGGAAATATATATAAATATTATTTGTCCTATGTTGTCCATTGAAATTGTCACAAATAACGTTGTTATTGAGTAATATTCCTCCAAACATGACATTGAAAAGGGAATAAACTTATTACATAATCTAATATTCGTGGCCTCTTTCACTATCTTGCGTATTAGTTTATACTTTGATATCTGCACATTTAAAATACATTTGAACTATTTTTTATTCGAGTCCTCGAGCTTCAAGCAATGCCTCATCCTGTGGTCGATTAAGTCCAATCCCGGCGATCCCTGGGAAACCGGAATGGACACCAACATACACACCCTCTTATAGCCCAGAACAATTAGGTACGCACTACAATTTCATATATGTTTCTCTTTTTCTTTCGCCAGCGTTTACCGTTTATCTTGTACCAGTATTATTTTTTTTCTTTTCTACTGCACTTTCAATACACGCCCAGCATGATTGAGATGTCGAAAGTTTGGTACGCGAAGCTTAGATAGCTCAGCGCTTTCTTACGAGTTAGACAGTAATTTTAGTCAATTTTGTATTTTGATTATAATCCCAGTATACTGTCCTTTTATGATTATGTGAAAGTAGAGGCTACAAGTTTTGGTTGTTCAAGGCTATTGAGTAATCGGTTTTATCACAATGTTTGACAGTTGTCTATCTTTTTATTACATATTTGCTTTATATAGATATATGAATACTGTAATATATCGTTAACTGTACAAATTACACTTAATTAGTAAGAATTGGTAAGAATGCCAATTGATTCATAAAGACATTTTTGTAAAGTCATATTAATAAACGATTTTAGATTTGAAACAAAATTTTCAGAGATATCAAAAAACACCGTGCAATAACATTTTTAAATAATTGAATAATTTGAGAATATAGTGACGTATAGAAAGTGATGTAAAAATTTTGTATGCAGTGAAAATATCATATACAATATGGTTAATTATTATTCCATAGATACAGATGTCATACTTCACTTCACTTTCACCGTAAATATTAAGTAAATGTACGTTGCTATCGTTGTATAATTCTTTATTACAATGACGAATATTTCCTTAATTTATATTGATTATAATTGTGTATATCTTAAATTAGAATTATTGAAGCAATGTCGATCAACTTTTGAAATCATGTAAATTATTGTAAGTATAAATTTACACAAATATATTCGCAGATATAAATAAAACGGAAGTGTGTATACGTTCCCTTATAAATACTAGAACATTATTAGAAGAAAATAAGGTGGATTTGACAAATCATCAGAAAATAACGAAATCGCGTTTGCAACCTTAAGCTGCAAAGTCATATGTTCGATATATCAAGAAAATTCTCAGCAATTATATAAATTCTTGCAAATGGTTCGCACAATATTTTCCACGTATTTTTGTACAAACCGTTATCTTGTGCAAATATAAAATTCTAACAGTTTAATTATTTCCCTAATAATCGGAAAGAATTATCACGTCTTGCATGAGACTGCCAGTGTCCCCTTGCACAATTGAGCTAATATTATTAGGAAAATTTTACATAATACAAATCGAACATTCTTGTATAACAACAACAATGTTAGTAATAATATATCGAATAGAAGTTTACAACTGAATTTTACAAATTGCAAATCATCTAATTATCATCATCGCCTGTTCGACGTAAACATAATATAACTTACAATGATTACGAGAAGTATTTGTGCATACATTTATTTTTTAACGAAGCGATTTTTTTTACCAATTTCTATGTACATATATTTCATTTCCACAATATCACATTTGTATTTATGTGAAAATATCGCTAAATTTATTATATTTGAATCTAATTAATTATTATGTGAATATTACAATAAATACAGCGATGTATAAATACTCTTTGTAGATACTGTATAATTTAGACGTTGCTAAATTACTAATGTTATGTAATAAATTACTAATATTCGTTGATAAAATATTGTGCAAGAAAGCCTAAATATTTTGTTTAGTTAAATAGTTTTAATATTTATGAACAGAAGTATAGGTAATAGATGGTAATAGTAAAAAGAAAAAATATCTTATTAGAACCATAAATATTTACAATAGAAACTTAACAAATTCTCAATCATAAATCTATTAAACGACGAAGAATGAACTGTCGAGAAAGTAGGAGTTATATCGTTTTCAAGCCATGGAAAAACATTTTCAGATAGCCAAAAATTACCAAAACTCGAGACTTCTATTTTGATTGACATAACATTCCAATACCGCTTGGAACCAAAGCTCTGATGGTATAGCACAGCATGAAACGCACGTATAAAAGCATGTAATAGACATACAATTAACACATGTTCTTTTCATTGAACACGACCATAGCCGGTAGCCTCGCGGAAACGATGAAACTGGAATCCTACCAAATATACCAAACATCACCGTCCAGCCACCAGCAACAGACCGGACCGCCACCTTCCTACTACGAGACCCAATATCAGAGAAGTAATAGCCTGTCGACAGGATCGTCCTCTTTCGCTCTGCAGCCAACTCCTCAATCAGGAAATCAGCAAAGATGCCCGCTTCACGGTCTGCAACCGTGTGCCTGTCAAATGGTGAGTGAACAAAGAAGTCTGAAATGGCAAGCTGCAAATAACATTCAGCCACCGGGGAGGAACAAAGTGTAGCAAAGCCTTTAACCCGACTCCCGTAATCCGTGAAAGGAGGAAAGACTGAATAATGCTGATTTAAAGGTTTTTTCGTTGATTGTTTTGAGATGCATATCGTTTGTCGCAAATGGCATACCTAACAAAGGCAATAAACTTGGATTTTTCTCTACTTTTCGTAGTTTTTGTTTGATGACCAATTTGATATTTTCGAAGGTACTTGATTTATTTATCCAATGTTTAGAGTGGGAAATTTTAATACATCATTTTCTAAATATTTATATCTTTTATGTAAACTACACATTATTATTATATAATAGTTAATAATTATTACTATTTTTATGTATAATAATATTTAAGAATATATTAATATAGCGTTTGAATACTTTAACTCTTTGAACATGAAACTACAGAAAAAATTTAAAATTTCTTTTAATGAAAACTTAATATATTTTTGTTCCGCTTAGATGACGGGAGATTTTTTCGTAAAGTTGATTTCAATCTGGAAAGATTTCCAATCTATTTCTGAGAAGTAACCTCATTACTTTAATTTTGATTTCCAATTTTACAACAAGAACGAGAACATTAATACATTGAATACATTAAATCTCCTAACTATTTAACACAATGTATTGTTTGCTTTGTAACAAAATGATACAAATTGAATATCTACAATTAAAGAATATTAGAAATAAAGTTTTTAAGCGATATATAAATTATACATGGTTGAAAACATGGTTTCAAATGTAAGTTCCAGGCTTTTTCTACTCTCCGAAAGACATACCTTTATTAAGCAAGATCTAACTAGTAAATCTGTCTTCGCTCACATTGTCGTCAGTAATAACTTCATAAATGCAGTTAGTGTGACGTTGAAACCCATATAAAAAAATTTAAGTAACAGATTATTCTAACCTATTGAAATTAGATTTTATAAACATACATTAATACTATTATTTTCAAATGTGTTATTCAGATACATTTGGTATCTTTCATTTAAAACTAATTTTACAAAGTTTGCCATTATATAAAAACAAAGAACTTCACACTCTCTAGTTGTTAAATAATTCTATTTTCAACGATTATATTCTTTTTCCTCGAAAAATATCAGAACTTGAGTCCAGTGGCTGGAATGTCGCCGTCATATCAGCAGAGTGAACCAAGTCCCACGGCATTAGGAAGCAATCAGCAACAAACTCTTCAGTACATGATGCAGACGCAACAGTGCCAACAGCAACAACAGCAGCAACAACAACAGCAACAACAACAATCGCAAACAGGGGCAACGGGATCCAGTCCACCGCAAACACCCACACCATGTGGTTCAACTCCGAGCACAATGATGGGACAATTGATGGGAGCTCTCAATAATTCGACGCTCCTTGACGATTTGAACATTAATATCGAATCGTTACACGGTGGATTCGATTGTAATGTGGAAGAGGTGTGTTTTATTGTATATTCTGCTTATTATTAGATCGCGGATGTTTATGCGTTTATGAGAAATTTCAGAGATACACAGAATGCGTATAATCTGTAAAAATACATAAAATATTCAGAATATGACATTTATTATGTTTAGTAAGTATTATAAATCTCTGCTTAAGTTTCGTTTCTTTATTTAAATTCATAAAAATATAAATTTGCATAAACATCCGTAGTCTGTTCACTAGTATTAGAGGATGTATGTTCATATAAATTGATGATTTCATATAAAACATGAGCTATGTCAATTTTGTCTTTTTCCACGAAGGCAAAGAAATATTTTATTTTGACTACTGTATCTTTAACTCTGTTCGATAGATTTCAATATTATTTAAGAATATGCCCATGATATTATACAATTGCTGTGGGTATTGTTTGAAACTATACCGTACAAGAATTATAGATATCCAATTAAATCATAAAGTTGTGGACTTTATAATTAACATTGTTTCTGAGCTGAATATATCTAAATAGGGTTGCTATAGTGAATGATGCGCCCTTATTTCAATTGGATATTTTTCATTAAATAGATGAAAGAAGCAATCAATAGATACTTAAAGATATCAATCTTCTTGAAAATATCTTCTTCAATGCTGTTATCGTACGAAATCATGTCGGTATATGATTTATTGTTTGAAGAAACAATGATGATCCTATAATAAGTACTTTACTCTAAAGATTGCGAAAATAGCCTTACTCGCTTAACAAGATATTCTTGATAAAGTTATTGTGATGAGAAATAGTTTTGACTAAGATTATTTTCGTAGAACCAAATTTTTCGATCAACAATGAAACAGAATATATATAGAGGGCGAGTCTCCTAACATGACGAAATATATAACTCCTAATTTATTCGTTGTACGAAAACATATTTCAAACAGAAGTTGTATAGTATCTAGGAGGTCATACAGTGCCCTAATATATTTTTTGTTACCTTTCTTTTTTAACGAGATATTAGGGTCACCCTCAGTTTTTTAAATAGAATGTCTAATATTTTTTCTCAAATTCGGATAAATCGTCAAATTTTGCGTAAAAAATATTACACAAACTGGAACTTGAAGTTAATAATTACAGAAATATTTTCAAATTAATAATCTTCTATTAGGAAATTCGCTGAGCCAACGTTTTTTAACACAACTTTGTTTACAACAACAAGTCATATTTGTAAACGTGCTCCTTAGAGTGAGCACCTTAGAGCGATTGTCTCAAAAACAACGTCTTGCTAGGAACCTTAAAACGAGCCTCTTACAAATACGAGAATACATATTATTTTAATAAAAAACAAGTCAAAAAGTAATTGTTAATAACCCTGGCAATTTATACGATTTTAAGTGATAAAAGCAAGTACCATTAGTGATCAATGTAATATTTCTAAAATTATTCACTAGAAAATAGTTAAGTATTGGAAACTTTACAGTTTTATTAAAATATTTAAATTTTAAAGTATTTTTTCTTTGTATTTCTTTAATTGATACTTACATGATCTTCTATAATTTGTGAATGTTTAACTTTAATTCATTTTAAATTTTCCAATAATATTTACTTAATACTTAATAATCTTATTTGATTAACAAGAAAGCGTGATAGCTTCCAGAAAATAATATTATGCAAATAAATTTAAAATTAATTACGCAGACTAATGTAATTTCATATTTAGTCTCTGTTTTAATTTTTGAAGTATCTTATACACAGTTGTTGTGAAATAAGATAATTAATGTGACAAAGAATTTTATTTTCGTACATTTATTACTCTGTTAATTGTTGGTTGTATGTTTACTCTGTTGATTGTATTTTTTTATTACCAAGCAGCAATTTAATTATGAATTTTTAATTATATTTATATAAACATAACACATTTCACAGGATAATTAAAATAGTAATACAACCTATATTTTTAGAAAAATAATGTATATTGTGCCTATTCATTAATATATTATAAATATATTTTCGAATTTAATTCTTACATCTTTATACTTTCATTAAAACGTCAAATCGTCTTCTCTCAGTACCTAATTGTCATGTCTTCAGCTATTGTGAACATTTCATGCTGTATATTTAAGATCTCAATCGTGTTAAAACATAATCGCTTCTGCACGAAACAATATATTTTCAACTCTATCTGATCAAGTTTTCCGCAAAATATCTTCATATCAGTTCATTATTCCATCTACTCGATGCGTCAAAGCTGACCAAATCAATGAATATTTCTTGTTACGGACAAATAAAAAGACATTCGTCATTTTAAAGAAATGTTTCAATTGATTACAATTATACTAAGGGGATAATGAAAAGTGAATTATACGAAACTTATAATTATTGGTTTATACTAATGTTGAGCATTGAACGATTTCAGGTGATCAAACACGAATTGTCAATGGACGGGACGTTAGACTTTAACTTCCAGCAAGGTGTGATGGGCACGGCTGCGATTCAAGTGAGCGACAGTAACGTTGGTCAGAACGGTACCGTGTCTCAAAACAACGTGGTTGGCACGACGGCTGGAAACGCGCCCGCAGGAGTTTACGTGAGCACCAACGCGGCGACTCCTGCTGCTTCTCCCTCTTGGGTTCACTAGCAGTGGACCCCACTGCCCTCGACACCTCCGTCGTCCTTGTCATCGTCATTACTAGACGGACAAGAGAATTTCCACGGACAGCCCGAGGGACAGTTCATCGGTGAGTCAAGTATCATTTATTTCAAAGAATTATACAGATCAGTTCTGTGATACGTCGAACATGAGGAATGGTAAAAAATTACTAGGAATTTTCTATTAAAAACATTTTAAAAAAGTAGATTTTTTAGAATATCTACCACAAATGACACTCGTACCGCGTATGAGATAAACACTAGCTATTTCTTTCATAATACTTTCATTTTTAACTTGTTAGTGGGATCTTAACGCCTCTACGTTTTTTGGATTATTTGCGAATCATACTTTTCTATCGTTAGAAAATGTAAGATTAAAGAAAATAAGGATTAACTATTAATATGCATTTCTCGTTTCAATTTTATGTTAAAGATTTTATTAACATGCCAAAAGTCCCGCTCTCTGTTAAAGTGAGATCTAGATTTAAATAAAATCTTTAGTCTTTAAAAGTGAATAAAGACAAATTTCAGTTGTGTATGTTAATTTAAATCCTTGCGAATTTCAATGCGATATAAATTATTTTCAGCAGGAATGAAAATTTGTAACCTCTTATTTTTAGCATGTAAAAAAATGGCGGACTTCGAAATAAAGAAATTATTATGTCTAAGACATTGTGCCCGGTTAATAGACTAATAAAGATTTTTTTTATTGTTATGGGCCTATCGCCACTTATCCTTATCAATAGTCATAAAATGACGTGACTACGCATCAAGAAATTATTTAGAGGCGTGAAGATGAAACGCAAATGAAATAACGCTCAAGTCCGAAATCTAAATCTAAAGGCTGTTTTAATGGTTAATAGTTTGAATAGTATTGTTAAAAATTAATTAAAAATATTTTTTAAGAGAGAACACAATTCTTTCATAGTATTTTTTATCAATCTTCGTATGCAAACAATATTTTGTTGGTCACACAGAGAAATTTAATGGAGTTATATGACTACTTTGCATAAATTTTTATGCATGAAAACGTATAAAAATAATTGGAAGATGAAGGGGAAAGGAAAAAACCAAGTATATCGTACAATAATGTAAATTACTTGAGATCATTAAAAATATGTACGTGCTAAATAGTTTGATTAGTTACTGCGTTAATGACTTTTACTTTTGTCTTTTTCCCTATCCTTGCTCAATCTTGAAATCTGTTGTTTAGATAAGAAATGCAATTTTATAGGCTTATCAGTTAAATAGTGATTAATAAAGAAACAAAATGCAGTAAAATAATAAAAATGTTCCCCAAGACATTTGAAAATGTAATTTTGTATATCAAGTTAATTTCAAGTATCACATACTAAAGATTGTTTGATTAATTGAAAGATATATTATTAATTTGAATACCAATTGATACAAGTAAGCGTTTATTTATAAATACATATATTTTAATTATATTAACAAACTATACACCAGAAATATGTAAGAATTATAAAAATAGTAATGTGTACGCGTAAATTCAATTTTTGCGATGTTTGTCTTTGTTTTCAAAAAGTAAAATGCATGTGGGGATGTATGTTTGTTTGTAGTCTCGTTATAAATATTTACCACGTTTATACCTAATATTTGTAAAAATAATAACCTACCTGTGTATTGAATTCTTTGCAAACGATTAAAGCATATTTGATTTTAACGTTTAAAGCGCGAGAAATACAAACTAATTTTTGTAAAATATTGTCAAATTTTATTTTCTATAAATTAAAGGCATCTATAGAAATAAATTATTTTGTATTGATGATTATAGTTTGTAGAATAAATATTTCCTTCCTGTGTTCATCGTTTTTATAATGAATAATGCCTGTTTAGTGTAACTGATACAATAAACATCGATTATAAAAATCTGTACTCAAAGTTATCTTATTGTCGATAATTCAAATTCATGAATTCATGTCAGACAGAAAAATCAATATTTAAGGATGAACAACAATAAAAAGCAGAAAGGTCTCATTTGTATACTATAACATATTTTTATGAATAATAACAGTAATATTTATTTCACTTATAATACTATATTTTACACTATAAATCATATTTGCTCTAACAAAAATGCAGTGGAGTTGAACATTGATTACATTATGTAACATATACGTTATAAGGCAATAACTATAATTAAAATAATATGATAAATCAAATAAATAATGATAAATCAGATCACAATATAATTTTATGACAACTTTATCATATGACAGGTTCAGAAAAAGGTCAGAGACAGAAGTTCCATTCATTACTAACTTTCAATCGAAATTCTAGCCTCAAGAGAACTATTGAAGACATGCTATTAGAAAATCATTATAGAATAATCTGTTTTAGCTTCCTGGAGAGGAACGAAGCTAGACAGTAACATGTAATCATTAAAAGATTATCAATGAAGAAATTATCTCTAATCAGTTTCTCTGTCCTATTTGTCTGAAAGGATATGTTATCTATTAGGTTAGTTAGGTGGAAAGCTTTGTGTGAGATTTTCGAAGAAAAAGAAACGACTCTTTTAATGAAATTTTATTAATTTTATAAGTTTATTAAATTTACTAATATTCAGTGTAATATCCTTTATCATTTGAGACTATATGTCGAAACATTGATTTAATCTGAGGCTATACAATTTTCCGTTTTTGTTTACTAAAATATTTTTCCATTACTTATATACTTAATTCTCAGAGCTAATATTGTGCTTTTTCCCTAAACTGTTTTTTTTTTAATTTTGTAATTTGATCAAATGATAATTGGACGGTACAATATTAGGACTGTGTGGAGGACAATTACTATTTTCCATTAATTTTTAAATGAAATTTTTAAAATCATTTTTGTATCACGCACGTGATACCGACGAAATTCTCAACAACAAATTTTCTTACAATAGATAGTATACTTTCTGTAACTTACATTTTAATTCTCTAAATTCTCTAATTAAGAGCGTAATTTTGCAGGTCAGTGATGCTAAGAAATTCTGTTGCATAACAGTAACAAGTTCATACTTATATCTAAGATAACATAACAAATAAATAAGAACGAATTTAATAAAGTATGCCTATTGTAGGCAAAATTGCAAAAATTGTTTGTGCAACAAAAACTCACAAGCTACAACTTGATTATCCGAGCTGTATGGAATAGAGAATCATTCGTTTTCATATGAGATACATATTTATATTCATTTATGTTAGATTATTTTCTAAATATCAATATTAAACGGGAACAGGAAATTTTTTGATAAAGATATAACAGTTTCTGTTTTTTTACTTCCTTTTTTCTTTTAATTTCTATTCTCGTTTTCCAAATATAAGAAACCATTACCAAATTCTCTATTAATGATCATTTTATTAATAAGTATCTTGATAATTGAAATTGCAATGTATCATCAATTAGTAAAGTACTATCCATAAACGCTCAGTTTATATACGTTTAGGAAAATTTGCATTTTAAACTGACTTTCTAATCAATCTCATTCACAAAATTTATTATAACACTTATAAAAACTTAAGGAAACTTGGAAAGTTATTGAGAAATCGTCATAACCTTTAATAATTCTTACATAGCTCGTTCGAAATAATAAGATGATACATTATAATAGTATTTTAATAAATTTTTTTGGTGTAATAAAATTAATTCTTTCGTTCTATATATCTGTCATATTTTTCAATCATTGTTTTGATCAATTTTGATATTTATATTCTTATATTATAATATTTATTGTTATCACAAAAATGATTGCACAATGCAAATTCAAATGCCAAATAAATTTTTCTTATCTTAGTTTCTTATCTAATCTCGAATTTTTTTCAAATAATAATGGCTATAGTGGCCAACGTATACATATTATTATAACTCTTACACATAGTTTTAACTAATTTTTACGATCTGCATATGTGTTCTGAATAACAACTGCACCCAAATTCTGATTCATTAATTTCTTCCTTGATAATCTGAATTAATTATCACATTTTGTATAAAACTAGTGGGTGTGCTAATACTTGTGAAAAAGTGTACATTACTGTACATACATCCATATGCTTAGATGTTCCTTCGTTTCCCGCAATTTCTTCGTACATAGAGATCTTTCAATAGGAAAATGCTAAATTACCCAATCATATGTTTGCATGTTCATGTATTTCTTCCCTTTTTTCTTTCTATCGACCGAAATCTTCGCTAATGTGTGTAGCTCGAAGTCGGTTCAATAACAACATGTAGCGAGCAGCGGTCGTGGATAACGTTGATCGCCGTATAGGTAAAATAATATTTGCACAACCGTGCCATAACAATGCTCACTGGTACAGTATTTAATAAATCGCTTCCTCGTACCTTGTCCTCTCTGCGGCCGACGCGCTCACCCTTTTTATACGATGTTTCGTACGTGCCACCACATTTATATAGCACCGCGTATCCACCTGTGTTTTGTCCAAAATCGGTATTGACTTGGGCTCGATAACAATTACATTTCGCTCGCCGTCGAATTATGTCGAAAAAATTTGTACACGTGCATGGAAAAAATGTGTAAACAAACCGTTTAACTTTTTCTGTTAGACGATGCTTTGCTGTTCGCAAAAAAAAAATTCGCGATACATTTTGAATCGAAGAAACTTGTTTACGTGATTGAAAAACATCAAGGAATATGTAGAAACAATTTTCTACGTGATTTTTATAGTTAGCAACACCTTCTACGGCTTCACAACCACGGACGAGATATTTCATGACACGATATTGTTCATACTATGCCACGAACGAATCATCTCGCGACACAATATCGTTCGTACTACGTTACGGACGAGATATCTCGTGTGTTAGTTTATTAGGACGAGAGTTGTAATTACAGAAAGACAGAGTCACGGGATATCTCATCCGTGGCGTAGTACGAATGATATTGTGTCGCGGGATAACTCATCCGTGGCATCGTACATACAAACGATATTGTGTCGCGGAATAACTCGTCTGTGCCCTCGTACGTACGAACGATATTGTGTCGCGAGATATCTTGTCCATGGTTCTGAAACAGTTAAGAGAGCTTTACCCCACACATTCAAATACATAAGTGCTTACTAATATAACAAAATGTAGTTCAGAAAGATGTTCACCTCTTTCATTATGTCACATTGAATATACATGGCGCACGAAAGTATTTGAATGCTTACCACAGAACTTTTTATAGATACATTATGCCCATTATGCGAAACTTTTTGAAATTTCGTTAGGACTGAAATGAGATACAATTATTGCCATTGTAGTAGTATTTGAAACCGATTCGAGAATGTACGTACAAGTTATAAGACATTTACTGCAAACATACATTTAATAAAAAGTTATTGTATATCCACTACGAATAGTAGCATTAAACATACAATAACTGATAAAAGTAGTCTCACTAAATATTATGGCTTATTGATATAGTGAGTAATTGACTAGTTCAAATACATACTTTGATAGTCTTTGCCTCTGATTTTACCAATATAATCATCATAGTCGTGTCATTATACTACTAGTGAAATTTCAAAGTGTTTTGTATAATATATACATCAAAAGTCTCTAAAAGTGTACAAACACCTCCGTGACTTTGTATGATGTATGATGTAAAGATACTTGTAAGGCGTAATTCTTTTATATGGAGTTGTATTAAAGCGTGTATTAGATGTAAAGGGAAGTCCTGTAACCCCATAGGAGAGACAATAAAGAGGAAAGTCCCTATTATTTGATTATAATGAACGTTTCTATTTTTTCAACGAATGTATCATTTATCTTCCTAAAAAATGATAATACATAATTTCTAGTATTCTTCTATAGACATATTATTAATTAGTTGCAAAAACGATTACTAAATAATGTAGATATCGGAATTTAAGAACTTTAATCTTAAAACTTTGTATAAATCCAACATTAGCTTTATTTAAGCTAATAAATATCCAACTTACTTTTTCGTCTCGCTTAAATTTTACTAAATAATATGTTGTTCCAAATAAAAAACGCTGTGTAAGAGATATATGAATCATATGAAAATAAAATGTGTGTCTTCTCTTGTTAAATAAAACAAATATAACTTATAAATTATTCATCTTCATAATATTAGACACATTGAGTTCATTCTTCATGTCTTCCTATCAAGCCAATTTAATTATCACTGGATACTCTGCTTTTAATAAGAAGCGAGAATGCTTTATAAAAGAACAGGATACTTTGAGAAATACCATGGAAGTTCCCAAAACTTAGGATTCATTCTATTCGTTCTATCCATACAATTCGCTCAATCGTTGGCGATTAATCAGTGATTCAAGATTAAGAGCGTGATATCTGAGGAAAGCTGGTTAAACACACGGGGTGCGAAAACTACGACTGATTTTCGCGAACGATTTGTACTCTGGGCTCCAGTCAGCTAGGTTCATCGAGAATGCCGAAATGAAAAAAAAGGTGAAAAAGAGACAACGAATTGTAATTCTGATTTGCGAATATCGAGCACTAATAAGTTGATTCGCGTTAATCGGGCTGGTTTTAAACGAGCGTTCGTATAATTCCGAAAATCATGACACATTGGGGGCTTATGTTACGATCGACTCTGCCGCTTTTTACTCGGAACACGTACGCTGATTGCGCTTCGGAATTTGTTGCGATTTTGTTTTTGTAACCCACCGTGATTTCGTCGCGCATAGAGGCTCGAAAACGCGCCAGTATTATTCGTTGACACGTAAAATAGGAGGATTAAAAACTCATTTTTCTGCATAACCATCCTTTTCTCTTACTGATTAGAGAGAAGAAAGGTATAACATGATTTCTTAATGAAATCGTTTCTTGTTACTCGTCGCTATGCGTTAACACAATTTTTTATTCGGTCGATACATGTGCCGCCTTTTAATCTCCGACATGCACAAGTGTGCGGTGTAATTATAGCATTCTGTGTCTGCTTGTCGCGTTAATGGATACGAAAGTAATGTTCTCGCCATCCTTTTGTTTAGGAACAATACTTTGCCGTGCAGACCTTGCCTGTGTTAAAGAAGCAGAACATGACCTGCCTTCTTTTTCTACTGGCTATCCTAAAAGATTACTTTTTCTCCTTATTCAAAGATTAACTTTGCATAAACAACATGGCTATTAGTGGCGGAAAGAAGTACCATTACATATTTTTTAAAAGATTTTAAATTGTGAACTTTATCACTTATATCGTGTTGTATGTCATTTTTAATCCTTTTGATGTTCACTGAAAGGGGAGAGTCTAGAAAAAAATTTATATTAAAATGGAGAAGTATGGTAAAAAAGAATCTAATTTTTTTTATTGGTATTATATATAAGTACTTTTATTATGGATAAGATGAAAATATTTATATGAATATACTGTATACCTACTTTTAGTAGTTTTTTTTCTTATATAACCGAACGTTATTATATTACATCCTGAAAGAAGTATTCTCTGATTCGTGGTCATTTAGTATCCGATTTAGAACAAATGAAGAACACTTTGAATTTATCCATAAAGTATAAAACTGAGCGAAGAATATAGAAACTATCTCCCCTGAATTTGTTGGAGGTAAGGACATCTCCTCGGCTATCTGCCTTAACGTATAAGTTTATCCGTTTTCGGGAGGATTTTTCTACTCTGTTCAGTGTTGTAGCTGATAGATTTTGATACGTATAAACAATTCTACGTCTCATATCTTCAAGTGTTGTTGGCTCAACCTGATAAATATGTTTCTTTAAATAGCCCCATATAAAACAATCTACCAAATGAAAACGGATAAACTTGCACACTAATGAGAATGTGATCGAGATGATCTCAATGGCCGAGAATTCAAATAACTATTACAATAGAAACCATATCAGTGGAGTGAAACACACACATACAAGCAAAATCTGCTCTCTTTAGAGCCAATATGATATACAAGGTCCGAACGCGTAATCATTTTGCAATGTATATATTGTTGCCCTAATGCCGGCGGTATTTCAAATTTGTATTTAGGTAGAGTTTTAAAAATATACGACGTCAACCGTAAGATGATGTATTATACTTAAAAATATAGGTTCCAATTTAAAAATTCAAAGTTACTCTATGAAAGATTTTGGTGTCATCACAAGGTCAAATACGTGACAGTACAATCTGTGCCGCTCAATATGCTACAACTATCGTTTGAAACGATTTATTATATTTCTCATATTTTTCGAGATATCTGCTTTGGAAGATTCAAATATGACATCCTGTCTATTGATATAGCGTTACTTGCACTCATATTTTGCCATTGTTTAAAACAGAATAACTTTTTTAAAAATTGGACTAAACGGTTCGAGCTTCCTTGAGAAGTTAAAAGGATTAGTTTACTAGGCCATGTGTAAGAATAATAGTGAAAAAACTATAATTAGTCGGAATCATAAAGAAAATAGTAAAGATAATAAAAATAATAGTAAAAAAATTACATTTTACAACTTTTTTATTGGAACTTAGAAATTTAAACAATACGTTGTGTAGACTAATATTAGTTGTATACGTACTGAAAATTTCATCGAGATCGGTTGATATAGAAACAAGCGACAATTATCGAAATATGTAAGAATTTAAATTTATTACAGTTATAAACCGAAAGTCGTGAAAAACTGCAATTTTCAGCATTTTTAATACTCTAGTTCATAACAACGTTAACCGATTTCGATGAGATTTTCATCATATAAGTATATAATTGACATAAATCCACAAAACGTATTGTTTGAATTTATGAAAATTTAATCGCAGACAGATACAAACTTTGTAAAAAGACAGTCTTTATTATTTTGTTTGCGATTCCGACCGATTGCAATTTTAATTTTCTCAACTTTTTTTTCATACATGATCCGGTAAACTAATCTATCTAACTTCTTAAAAGAACTGAAGTCGTTTGGTCCAATCTTACAAAAGTTATAGTATTTTCAACAGTGGAAGAATATGAGTCTAAGCGACTTTATGTATGTATATATTCTGTACATGAAAGGTGCGGCTGAAAGTTATCTCAAGGGGACACTAAATGATTTCTTATAAAAAAAAATATGTAAACGATATAAAATCAAATTTTTTCGTTTGAAGATTGATTTTTGTGAAAGTCAAGTTTAAAAGTTTATCAAGTATACTTGAACATGGCTAATTGGGCGGACTGGATAGGACTAAGTAATCGACTGAAGGTTATTTTACGTGTGAGAATAGATGGCAAATGTAGAATAAAATGTTTTCATAAGATTTGTTTCCGACAAATAAATTTGACAATTTACCATACGCATGTAATAGGCTGATTCTTAACAAAACATATTCAAACTCTATTGTCATGAAAATGAAGCCCTAAACGGAAAAATTTTATTCTACATTTTTTATTTATTTCCTTATCTACAATAACATCTTATTAATTGTTTACTCATACCTAACCGCTAGTTAGCCAAGTATAAGCATACTTAACAAATTTTCAAACTTGATTTTCTCAAAAACCAAATTTCAGAGGGAAAAATTTTGTTCTATATTTTTTTCTTAGTTTTTTTCCATAAGAAATCACCTCGTGCCCGCTTCTGCATAACCTTCGGCCGTATCTTGTATGTCAGGAAGAACTGCCTGTTTCCATTGTTTCCCATATAATCGCTAGTTTATTTTTCGTCTTTCTTATCAGTTTATCCATAAATAAGTCACTATAGGTGGTAATTATTATGAAACTTTGGTAAGTTATAACAATGATTAAAATTAAGAAAATGTGTCTTTCGCAATTTGTAGACCGCGTGGACATGTTAAATTATGAATGTAGGTGTGAAATAATATTACGAAGGATAATGATAGAAAACTGAAAAAGATGTAGTACTCATTCAAGTGTGAACACAAAATAATAACAAAGAATAGTAAAGCATTAGCATTGATCCTGTACACTATATAAAATATACACTAAATAAAATCTACATTTAATAAAAATATTATAAGGTTAATTTTTAAATATTTTAATATCTACATTAAGTAAAGAAACTTGTTTCACAAAATTAAGGATTAATTATTTTGAGTATTAAATTATAATATCGATAGGTTATTTGACTATTTGTATCCTAAAGTTAACATATTGGGAGTGAATTCGATTTATACCAAACCTAAGTTGTATCAATATACTTTTTTACCTAATAATACGTAATACTTTTACACACGAATTTTAAACGTCGCATATAATATTACAAAAGTGCCATTATTCTAATTGAACGTGTTACAGCTTTCGCAGTATTCGCTCTCGTGATCCGTATTATACGCTCTCGTTTCGTATATTTCAAAAATTATTTGCGCAGTTAATTCTGAATATATTTATTCAGGTATAATATTGGAATAAAAAATCATTCGATTGAAGACAAATAACGAAAGAACTAAAATAAACAAATTATTTTTCCTGTCGCATACGTTTCAGTAGATTTTGATTAAAGAGAATAATTTAAGATTTGAGTTATCGTGCTGAAATGATTGCATTCAAAAAATGATTAAGCTTTGAATACAATACAGTTTAATTCACTGCATGAAAATAAATTGAAAATCTGGTATGATTTTATTTGTTGCTTTGTCTTCAAATAAAAGCAGATGCATCTTAGGATATCGTTCGTTATATTTGATTCGAACGAATACGGCTTTTCTACGATTTATCTACGATTTCATATCCAATGACATGTTACACATAACATAGCATTAGTATGAAAAAGTTAATACTTATAAAATTTCAGATCTTGAAGTTATTTCAATCTTATTCTACGTATATTTGGATTGTTTATTTTGTCCTCATGGAAATGATTTTATTTAACTATTTTTCAAGCTAATTATGTTTTAAGGATAAAAGTAATTACGAGTAAAGTGAATGATTATATGTAAAACCATTGAATACTTTTACTCATTTAATATAGTTCATAATTAAATTTTGTCAAGAAAATACATATATCGATATAAAGTGATATATAGTACAATAGAATTCAATTTATCTAAACAAAATTTTAGTTAATGGCCGATTTACAGAACTTTTTCTGGATGAATTCGTTTCTCTGAACCTGAACTCTTGTTATATGAACGAAAAATTGTAGGTAGTGGGGATAATTAGTGAGCTTCTATTATATGAATTCCAATTATATAAATTGTTTGGACAAATTCAGATAAATGGAGTTCTACTGTATAAGAAAGAGAAAGAAAGTGAAAGGAAAGAGTATTGTTTATTGTTAAATAAAATTTTACAACCGTTAGGTAATTGATTTACCGTGATTTAGAAACCAAAATTTCGTTTATCATATTACCATCCTTCTGAAGTAACAGAACAGGAAAAGCAATTTGCTAAAAGTTTCGTTTCAGTGATGAAAAGTCGTAGGCAATTCTGAGTGTTCAGCTTTTTTAGGAATTCATTGAAACTTGGCCACAAGTGCTATTTGACTCAACGATATTAATGCATATTGCATTAATGTATTAGGCGTTCTTAAAATAACGCATTAACTTATGGTTTTAATTTAAAAGTTTAGCAATTTCTAGGCGCAGTTTGTGCTTTCATAATGGAATGCAATTTCTTCGGTTATAGCAACAGATGCGAATTCATATTTGTTTAATGCATACATTATTTTAGTGGTCGAATTTGCAATGTCTTTAGGAAAGGAGAGTGATTCCTTGAACATTAATTTGCAATTCTAAAAATTAACCAAATAAATTAACATTGTATCTTTTAATATATAACTTCCAGTGCCAGAAAATAAAATAGAAATACGTTGCAAAATAAAAAAATAATATAACAAAAAGCGAAATAAGAAAATAAAGTAAGAAGTTAGAAATATAATATTTATATTAATACTAAAAAAGTAGATGCGAATGTCAAATTATTATTAAATAATATTATATTAGTAAATGCATTATAATACACATTGAATATACATAGAATTCACAGCATAACTTATATATATGATCAGATTAATTCATTCGATATTTTTGTAAAACAGAAAAATATATTTCAAACGTTAATCCTGGTTAAAAATAAATCCCTTTCTTTATCTTGTAACCCAGATAAAAGGAAAGTTATTACTATATTATATTAACATTACATTAACAAATGTTATTAAAATTACAGTTTAAAACACATTTATTCGTCTATTTCTCTTCACAATCATAATCGTCCTGCATACCCCATATTTGCAATTCACTTCTGTAATCATTGTACAATACATCAAAAAACACATTTGCAAATTCTAGACCAATGAAGATATCTAAAATCCATCTTAGAAATAAACATAGTTGCATACAAAAAAGGTCAAGTACCGTATTATTGTTATACAAATACAAACGGTTTCTTTCTGTGAAATATTATAATATTCAAAAATTAAACTTATCAGAATCTTTCTCATAAAAACATTCTCATTTGACTTATCAAAGTAAGTATAACTTAAGTTGGCAATTTCTAGTAGTCCGTATAAATCACAGACACTAGCCCGCAAAGATTTCTGAACATTTACCATAAAAAGCCTCCACCTCCATATTGGAGATGTTACATAAAACGTTTTGAAATTTCAACAGCGCTATAATGTGATACGACTGTCATGATGACATTGTCGGGTTAAACCAAACCGTGACAAGATATTTAGTGCAAACATATATAGTCAATCCTTCTATAACAGGGTTAATTCATTCCGTGTTGTATCAAAACCGTGTTATAAAAATATCAAGTTATAGGAGGACTGTATTGAGGAGTGTAAATAATGAGTGTAAATGTGGTTTCACTTGAAATTATGAATAATAATATTGGAAATTATTAATGTAATAAATAGTTGCCTGTTTAAATACTTTTGTGATCTTTGCGAAATGTATACCTGCACTAGATATCTTGAAATTCCTGTATATTTTCTCAGAATTATTTCAAACTTTACCAATCTAATTACGATAGCCAAACCCCGCAGCCGTGCTAATAAAATTTAAAAATGTTTCATATAGCACATGTAATATAATATATTCATAAGAGGTGTATATAAGTGTTCGAGCTTATTTTCACACACTTGTATACATTTCGTTGTATTTTTCTAAGTAAATGTGATTCGTCAAACGAAAGTTGCACTGTCTAAAGAAGGAAAAATAAAACAAAGAAGAAAAAAGGGAAATAGGAAGTTGAATAGCCGAAACTGCGTTATCATGCCGATTGTAACACATGTTTTATCACTGCCGTGTTCTGTCTGGAAAAATATGGTGATACATAGACGCATGCGGAATCGCGTTCATTTTTCTGAACTCTACGGCAGATTCGGCAAACCAGAAGAGGCTACTTTGTTGCCTCTACGAACGTGGATAGTATTTACACGGATGAATATCGGACCGGATAGATATTAGCTTTCAGCAAAATATTTTTCAGCAGTGGACGTGGCGAAAAAACACACTCCCCCCCTCTGTTACGCCCTGGCATATTAGCGCCTCCGGCATTCCTACAGTTTGTTCGGTGTATGAAACGCGAATGCCGTTTTCCGTTAGTTCCGGATCGATGTTCTTTTTGCATTGTTCGTTTTTGTTTTCCTGCGTTTGACTCAACTTCATAACTATTTGCAGCTTAGCTTGTCGTACCGACAAATTTATCCTCTCTCTGGTTACAGATTAAATTCGCGGGGCTCGCCTGACCCACTGGATCCCGTAATCTTTTCTTTTCTTCGGCAATCACAGGCAAATTAACTCTCAGAGTACAAACTGCGAAGCACACTGACAAAGCGGAACGAAAAGACCTTGTTGGCAAAAGGGCACAGCTTCATTTCTTGCGACCCTGGTTAATATCGTAAAAATTTTTCATACAGCACCATTTCATTTATCGCTTCGTGTGTAGGATAAAATTTGAAGTTAGGAAAATCAATGTCTATACAACCGTTCTGATTATTTTCTGATACATGCTGGGGATCGTATTGAGAACATTTTAGACGGTGAGGAGTGAAATTATTTTGCTGGGTGAAATTGAGGAATGATTTAAATAATTTGTCATGTTTCACTTTTCTCAAAAATTAACGCGAAATGTTTTAAGCTGTAGGATATATGATGTAGGATCGTGTGATTGCCTCATTGGGCAGTGTCTGGGTTTGAGTCTGTTGCTAGCAATATTAAATTACTGTGTAATGGACAGGTCATTTGGATGTTATGCTTTCCGTAGTCTAAATTTAATGTGTACAGGTTGCTAGATAGGCTATTTAAATGATTTTCCAGTCGAGCTTTAAATTTGTTTACAAAGCATTCTATTTCTTCTTTGACTGTTTTAGTACCTAGATCTTTTCCGAGGTCATCGTTACGAACATACTACGAGGCATTCATAGATGTACAAAGTATTATCGACTGCAGTGATTCTACTTTTTTAATGTGGCTATCAACTGTTGTTCGAAGTCCTCGATGGATTTTGTGACAACTTTGATATTAATAGTTTGTTTTTAGAATTTAGCTGCGAGTGTCCCTTAGCCAATACACGTGTTCTCTTGTTGTTTTCATTTGCTCTATCTTCTTTTGCATGTACTGTTTACATGTCAGTCTCTTGTGTAGGTACGTATATTCCGAGATATTTTACTACTTTCGATTATGGTATATTCTTATCGTTTAGCGTAGCCGAAGGGTATCTGCTTTTTCAATATGAATGTGATATGGTTAGGTTTTTCCTTCTTAACATTTATCTTCCATTTTTTTAAATATTCTTGTATCTTATCCAGTGTGTCTTCAAGTATTTTTGATGCTGTTGTTGCGCTTTCGCAGAGTACTAAGATGGACGTGTCATCTGACAAATATTGAGAGACTAGTTTCATGGATAGTAGACATATCTGCGTATATATGGTATATACAGAATTGGTCTTAGCACTCCGCCTTGAAGAATCCCTGCTACCACTTCTGTCTTGGATTTTTACTATAAAGGTTCTATTGGTTAAGTACGATTTGAGTAGGCAGTAATAGGACAGTGGGAAGTTCGTTGCTATTTTGTATAGTAAATCTTGATGTCAGATCGTATAGAAGGTTTTTCGATATCAAGGAATACTGCTATACAGTACATTGTATTCTCCACACCTGCCAAGATATTATTAACTCCGAGCACTTGTTGAGTTGTAGCATGAATAATAAATTTCTTTTCTGCTGCAATTGTTTTCAGTCTTTTGTGGATGATTTTTTCTAGAATTTTAGATATGATTGATAGGAGTCAAATTGGTGGAGGAGCGAATGTGTAGATCTTTTTCAGGCTTTTGTAGCATTAAAGATGGAAATATTATACACATTATACTATAAGGAAACAACAGTCTTTATTCAAACTAGCAATAATAATAAGATTCTTTTTTATCTATTGTACGAAAACACTGCTTTTTTCGTACTCTCAATCTTTAATTTTGCACAATTATATCTAAACTAAATCATTGTATTTATAGTGAATCCTAATTTCATATTTCAGGAATAAAGAAATTGGCATGGATATGTATAAGCATTAAATATTAGCGTTCCTGTTATTAAAGGAGTTCACTATCCTCAGCTTATTAATTATTTAGCTATTAAGATATATAAAAAAATACTACACTAATTTTTTTCTAAATATACGTTTGCAGTAAATATTTTATAATTCCTATATACATTTCCAGATTGGTTTCAAATTTTAGAAATATAATCGTGATCGTCGTGTCTCATTGTAGTGAAATTTCAAAGTGTTATATTTAACACGTACAATATGACCACAAAAATGTTCTATCATCAAATATTTTGATGAATCAGTGTATATGTATTATTTCTAGTCGGTCCATGCTTCAAAGCAAATTTCATTCCTTACAATATTATCGGTGCACTAGTACAGTGCACAAACGTGAATTGAAGCAGTGTTGTTATGAATCGATAAAAATCGGTGATTCTTCATAGTGGATAGGTACAAGGGGAGGCGGGTCGAAGGTGTACAGACGTTCAAGTGGGGCAAAAGGGAACCACTTAGCCGAAACTGCAGGAGTCTGGAAGTCAGCAGCTATTCGGCAGACGTCACTGGCGCCAGCAGACTACCTTAAACCTCCCCTTTGTACCCCTACTCCTACGCCGACAATCTCATTCCCCAAAAGCGTCGCAAGAATTATAAAGTTGGTGGAGGAGAGCTCCGGGGGACTTCTTCCCTCACCACCTATCCTTGTTAGACAACCTCCTTCCCCTGCGTCTCTCTGCCCCGCGTCCTTTACCTACGCGCCACTTCGACCTAGCGACTCCATTTCTCTCCTGTTCTCTCTTCCTCTCTCTCTCCGTCCCCTCTCTCCCTCTCTCTCTGTTTTCCCGTTCTTTCCACTGTGTCTCCGTCTCGTCTCCGCTCTCGATGTTTCTCTTTTTTCGATATCTATCTTTGTCTTTACATATCTCATTCCAACTGGCTCCACACTCCTGCTCTGTCCTTTCGTCTTGCTCTTTTTCACCGAGCATACTCTTTTTGCTCCCACTTCGAACTTTCCAACGCGAGGAAAATTGGTCGACGCTTCGTTTCGGATTGTCGGTCGCGAGTCACGTCAGGATCCGAAATCTGTTAACCGTTAACGCGACGCCGCAGGAAGTCGTTCAATTAGACTCATGTACCGCGTGATTTCGAAATAACGCTACATCGTTCGATCGTTCACCGAAACTTTCAGCTTCTTCTAATGACCAATCGCTGTGTGAAATTTTCTCTGCAGCCTCTCGATCGCTAAAAACCGATCGTACTTTCCTTGTTCCAAGCTATTGAACAACGATTACCTGCTACTCTTCGGATTCATGTCGATGAATCCTCATCTGACACTTTCTTTACATGCTTTTTCGTTTTGTGATGTTTTTAGTTCATCAAAGAATTCCAGGCTAAATTTTGGTTAATTATATATGCCCTATTGGAATTAATTGAATTCTCATTCGCACCCCGTGTTACGAGATCTTCCAGCGTATCGTTGCAACATTGCAACCTTTCATTCATGATTCTTCTTCCCTTTTTCTTTTCCTTCTCATTCATATTGGGTCTACATACGGGGAATTACTGGCCGTAAGAACAGTCATTAACGAAAATTTCTTCTTCAACATAATGATGTTTCAAATATAAAAGAAAATATAAAGGCATAACGATAAAACAAAAAACACTATATTTTTGAATAGGCATTTCACATTATATTCATTTACACACTTACTATACTATCAAAAGCATGATTTATTGTAAATGATTTGTGGGGCAAAATTTGCCTATAATTTCTAATAATGAAATGAGGATTTGTATGAAACCGCTAAATGCCTTTACGATACAATAGATCTGATTGTGATTATTGATTTAATAGAACATCTGATGCATCTAATTTTGAACATTCGACGAAAGTCTTTAAGTTAATTTAAATGTAATCGATTGATTCTACATATTCTTAGTTTTCATCGTACTGATTTCTTCCTTTATATAATCTGTACTTTTCTATTGCCTCGTTATATAAGCTGAGTATTCTGTTATTAACCTTAATCTTTCTGGTAGATGATCGAACTATATACTATAAAATTTCTGTGGAATGAAAACATCGAGAAATATATATAATTACGTATTTTAGTTCAAACCATATTAAGCAATTTTTTATAATATAAATGAAACCGTTTATTAATTTTAATTTTTTATTAATTTGCTATTAGTTCATCATATGCGTTGAATTTTAAGTAAATATTGTTAATTATTTCAGCCTTTAAAAATTATGTATGCTATGACTGATCATTTAATCTTTACATTGCTGCGATATTTCAATAGAAAATAGTTAACTGATTATACAGAGTGGTTGGTAACTGGTGGTACAAGTGGAAAGGGGGTGATTCTACGCGAAAAAAGAAGTTGAAAGTATAGAATAAAAATTCTTTTTTTAATTTTTTTTTTAATTTTTCCATCGAGACAACGATCTACAGTGAGATCCGTACCGCACGCGTACCGAGCGAAAATTCAAAGTCGATTTTCTCGAAAACAAAGTCTCAAACGAAAAACAATAACTCGATTTTTTCGAATAGTTACATGTTTCTCGATGTAGTTTTATCATTTACATTTCATCATTTCTGGTATTTTTCAAAGAAATTTTGAATTTCTTATATAAGACGGAGGAATCAGGAAATATACGTATGTTAACATAGTTATTTTACTTCAAGAATTTTGAACAACTTTTTGATAATATAATTTAATGTACAATAGTTTAAGAAAGAATAATGTTAGAAAATCTTACAGCTTCTTCTAAATAGTAGTTTTATCGTTTACAATTCATATTATTATCACCATATTTCAAAAGAACATTTAAATGCCATACCGGAATTACTCTTCCCTAAAAAATATGTACCTCCTTTAATAAAGTATCTTCCTGGTTGCAATTAGATCTTCGCAATTATCTATTTATCGTACGCGTTCTACGCCGTATAAAAACATTGTTTCCCGTCGAAGGAATCTTCGATCGGCTTCGATAAAAAACCCCTCAGTTGATATACCCCTTAAAGAATGCATGACAAGTGAACCACAACTTAACTCTATTGCATCCCTTAGGTAGAAAATTTCTTAAATGCATGATTTCTCATTTCAATTGTATTCTAAAGTTCTCTTAATGTATTACATACTAAACACATTCATGATTTATCTGAATCATAGTTTATCACATAATTCATAATACTCTATTAAGTAATATAAGTAAAGAATATTTACAATGAACTCGCTAAGTCTGAATTAAAAATGATATGTAATAATTTTATGTCATAATCTTGTTAATGAAATATACACATTGATGATTTTCTGCTTTTTAAATAAGTAATTCTGAGACAGCAGATACCAAATTAATCCTTACAGGTTATCACCAGAGGAAATCATGTTAATTATATCAGGAGAAAAATTCAATTCTACTAATTTCTTTTTATTTTAGAAAGCAGTAAAGTCAAATAAATGTAATTTTTATTATCATTATATTTAATATTAAGCTAAAAACAAAAAGATTAGCAACATTGAAATGGTATTATTACAGGACAATGATATTAAGGTAAAATTCGCATAACATGAAATTTCACCTGTGATAAACATTAAGTTAGTATGCAATGCATTAAAACATTGAATGTCTTTTTCCCAGTTAAAACTAAAGTGATTTGGAATTTGTCATATTCGATGACTGAAAAATGGTTAACCCCTTATGTTGGAATACCAGTTATGAGGACATGATTTCCTCAACGCCACGTAAGTCTTCTAAATCCTTTGCATTCAGAAATTTTCTTTTTTTTTCAGAAATATTCTCACCCGATAAATTCCACAATAAATTACACATCAAATGTGAAAATTATGTGATAACAACAACTCAAGCAGTCAACCAACAGCTATCGTAATCATTTCAATTAGTTTATATCACATTTCACTGTACAAGTTATCAATTTTTTTAGTTAAAGTCAAAAAGGATGAATTTCTCCTGTAACTACTCTTTCGCATCATCATCAAAATATTGAAATATATATGCGCCTCTAAAAAAACAATATAAGTATCACTTACTTCCATAAGTTCACTTATTTCAAGATGATATAAATAATAGCAAATTCTAAGATAAATTAAAAAAAAAGTATTTGCAACGTCATTATCTTTTTCTGTCTTTTAATTTATAGAATTAATTAGTGTGCTTTCTGAACAAATAATGTAATAATATATAACATAATATATAAAATAGTGCAATAATAATATAACAAACGGAAATTGTTTTATTCTTATATAATTCGGTTCTCAAACATTGAGCTGATGGCAGGAGGTATTAAGTGGAATGGATTAAAGGGTTGCAACCCATGAGGCAATGGCGATCCTGAAGAACCGGTGAATGTAACAGCAAGAGGACGATAACTCAAGCAAACCGGTAGTAACGATAGAACTACGTTACAGCCCCAGGGAGAAAAAACTTTTGATTTACTTCTGCGCAACGTTTGGTCATGTGCCCGTGTCCCATATATACGGTAAAGGACTGTTAACCCACTTCTGGACGAGCTACAACGCGATACAGTCTGTATCGATCAGTCGATCACGTTCCTCTTTTCGCGTCTAGATAACCGACCAGTACCTCTTTCGTCGCTAGAAATGTCCGCCAAGGTAGGCTCCCTCTCAATACTCGTTTCTCCGCACCTTCTAACACTACCTTCTGTACCTGTTCCCCTATGTCCCCTGTGGGAGTGGTACTCGAACCAGGCGACCTCGACGATTCCTCCGTAATGCCAATAAGGAATGCCGGCAAGCACGCATTCTTGTCGACAGAAAATGTCGTGATCCGCCTGACCTGGTGGAAAAAAGCCTCGATTAAATCGAGACGGAAGAGAGGCGCAGAGATTGTACAAACGACCGAGTATGTGCATTTATGTAACCCGTACGTTTCCGCGATTGGGGAAGAGGGGAACACGCAACAATCGCATTTCTTTTATAGGATGTTCACTGATTGAGAACGGGAAAATAGAAGTCTTGTTTACTTGTTTTTATTAATTTCCTTTTTTTTTTTTACAACGTCCGTCTTTGCAATCTGGGTCGCAGGTAACGTAATTATTTCGGCCGGATTCATGAACAATGCGATCCATTTATTACTCCCTTTTTTAATCCTTTACCCTGTTGCCTTTTCTACTTCCCTTTTTCTTTTTCCTTTTTGGTTAGTTGGTATGACAGTACTAGGTAGGTATTCTTATAAGTTTTGGAGAGGGAATACAGAATGTAATAATCATTGTGATAATTTCGTAAATAATACTAATATTTTGATGCGTTAACTGATAACATTTCTAAAAAGATGATCTTCTTCTCCCTTTTACTGTTTTGTGTAATATTCGCAATTATTCGGAAAGTTTATAAGAAAATTTAAGAAAAATTTAAGTACAATGTATTTTAATAACAATCGTACACTTTTATGTCTTTTTTCAAATTCTTGAAATTTTCTGAAAATGAATTTCGTCAAGTAGTTTTTGAAGACCATTGAAGTTTCAAATTGTTTCATATTAAAAAGTTCTAGAATGATCAGAATAAATGATAGCGAGTTGCACAATATATGATAATAAGTTGCACAGTTAAAGAAGAACAGATTTTGCAAGCTTTTTGTCGATACATTAAATCTAGTATAATCACGTTTTTTATTATTTCGGGTGCTTCTGTTTAGTTTCTATACTTACTGTACAACTAGGCGTTGACACCGATTGAAAATAAGTACAATTTCCATTCCTCTCGAGAAATTTGTAATAATCTTCATTTAATCTCAAGAAATACACAACGAAATACTTATATCAGTCATTAAAAACATTGTGAACTATCTGAACAATTTAATACTTACATATCCATGCCGCCAGTCACGAACATTAGAGCATTTGTTGATAATTAGGATAAATTGGATGTTTTTTACTGTTTACATTTCCAAATGTAATTTGGAAATTATTAATAAACATTGCGTATTTGTATATATTTGTATTTGAGTATATAAAATATTCAAAATATAATAGCGCTTCTTATAGTAGCTAGTAGGTAACACAATTTTCCATCTATTGTAGGTCTCCTTTTTTAATTATATTCATAGAAATATGAATTTGCATAAATATCTGGATTCTATCTATTATCAATTTGTAATTTTCGTCATTATATGTATCTCACATTGTTTCAATATAATATATTGTAAGAAAAACTTAGTATCGTTTCTTAACAAATGTAATGAGTAGAAGTAAACTTCGTTTCTTTCTAAACATAGTAATTACAATCATCTAAAAAAATACTGTGTATATTGGTGCGTTCAGCATATTGCATATAACTTTTTAAAGAACTGCAACCAAAAAATTTCAAACTATCGATAATGCTTTTTGTCTATACAAATACTATAATCTATTGTAATTATGTGCTGTTTATCTATACAAATATTATAGAAATTTCTACAGTTAAAGCAAACCTCGCTTGATGTTTCAAATACTTAATAGAGGAAAAGTAAGTGTCTTAATACATATATTTACACAGTACAAATATTTTTGTATTTTATTCACGGTAAATATTCAAGGCAATGGTAAAGAGAGTAAAAAGAGCATAAGAAAGGAGAGCATAAAAAGGAAAATGGAAGATGTGAACGTAGTAGTATGAATAGAATTGAGGCGATGAATATATTGACAAATGCATATTGTGTAGAACAGGCACTGATAGAAGTTTGTAAATACAAGAAAAAGCATATATGTACGTGTATTAAAATAAGAGGCAGACTAAAAAGGAAGAAAGGGGATGAAATATGATATATATAAAAAAAGAAACAACCAGGAAGAACATGGTATGGAAAAAATGGTAGAAATACAGTACAAGAATAAATAAAAAAAAAATCGTCAAGATAAAACTCTGCATGTAAAGAAACATTTTGTTTTTCTTTATTTTATTAAGGTTTTGGTAAGAACATGGTAATTCTTTTTGATCAAATTCCTTGCTTTAGACGACGATCTTTTTCATTGATTTCCTTATTAAGACAAACTCAATGGTGATTGTAAATATAAATACACGAAAAAACTGTAACACAAAATAACCATTATGTTAGAGTAAGATATGAAGGATTCAGGATGATATGAATTAGTTCATTATAATATCGTGGATATGATTTCTTGAGAGTAAATTATAGAATTTCGTTATTCGATTAGTCGATCTAATTTGATGTATAACTTTCTTATATTGTATTTGTGTGAACTCTGCATTCAATTGAAATTATTAAATGTTTTAATAATTTAAGTTGAAGTTTGAAAAACATTATATATTTAACGTACATAGATTGGTGGTGATATTCAACTTCCACTAACATTGTACACGTGAAGATAGCTGCAGGGATCTGTTTTCATTCTGTAACACGATTTCAACTTGCATCCCTTTGTATTTTGTAAATTGAAACTTTCTAATTTTTTTGCAAACTAAAAGGAATAAAGTTATAAAATGTATCTGTTTCAGCAATAACGATCGAGAATTAATGTTTATATTTTGTACATGAAATTACTTTTACTATTACTTTTATTTAATTTGAATCACACATTATTGAACCATATAATAATAAAAGACATTCTCAAATACTATATTATGTTGTCAAGAGAAAATAGAAAATTGAGTACAATTATTTATAAAAAAATTCAATCAAGTTTATATTACATATGAAAAATATATTACAATAATAAATACCTTATGGAAATCCATTACACGATTCAGAAGCGCAAAAGTACTTTCCATGATTTAAAATAAAATTGTTTGTTATAGTGGCACAATTATCTATCACCTGGAACTTTAAAAAATTGTAGGACCTAAATGATTTAAGAAATAGTAATGAAAAAATATTAGAGAAATCCTTGAAATTTTTTTTCATAATCAAGATATTAGAAAAAGAAATTCAACAATATAAATTGTCTGAAAAAAAGATAATTACAAAATAGAATATTACTAATACAAATGTTTACTATTAGTAATAGGCAATATTTATCGTTAATCCTCTCAGGTCTGAATCTTTTTTAGACTATAAGGAAAACTGCAGTTTTAAATAAATTTTCTTTTTTACCCAAAAATTAAAGGCTATCGTCGCGAGACTAAAGGTGAGATCTTCTGTGTGTGTCCAACGCGCCTGTCGCGTCAGACGCAACTTTATACCCGAATTACCCCACATGTGGCCAAAAGAAACGCATGATTCTCCATTGTGATGGTACAAAGTACAAATGCGGAGTAAGACTGCGTTTGACGTAGATTCACGCGTCGGACACACGTAGGAAATCAAGCCTTTAACGGTTCGTCTGCGTAAAGTATCTCAAGTATCGTCGCGACGTCTCCAACACGGAGGCAAATAATGGAGAATCGGAGGGCGACGACGCTCGTTCTTGCGAGGGGCAACCGGGCTTGTGGAGTTGCTTAATCGAGCGTGCGTTTTCAATGAATTATTCAAGATTGAGTGTCTAATAGTTGTCATGGCAGGCCGTGTTTAAGGAGGCGTTTATTCTCATTATCCAATCCGCGTTCACGCCTTTTCGTTTACGTCTAAACCTACACGTGTTCACGCGTCCTATCTTTTTCTTCTTCTCTCTCCCTTCCTTTCTTTCTATCAGCGTCACCCTTCCTTTAATTCATGCGACTTCTATCATGCGACTAATACGATGTTGTCCTTCGGTTCGATATGGTTCTATTCACGGAGGGGACCATGATACTCGTTGAACGACTCAAAGTTTTATCATTAATGCGTGTATACAACTGAATTACCAATATAATCGATCTTCCTCACAGGAAATTGAAGTTTCACTCGGATTTGTGAAAGGTTTCGGTATTTTTTAGTAGTCCTTTAATATTGTAGCGCCTTATGTCTACTCGTATTTTGTACTGGATTTGTCTTATATAATTTCCTATATCGCACACTGCGAAAAAAGTTTTGGTAATAAATACGTGTGGTACATTATTTTCTTTCTTATCTTATATAAGTATCTTGATGATTTATTATCAGAATTCTTCTATAAAACACGTACATATGAGCAGTAAAATTGAACAATTTCTTATAGTTGAATCATGTATTTATGTCATTACTATGTCTCTCATATTAAATTATTAAATATTACTATCAACCATAAGTTTTTGTTCAAAATTAAAACAAAACTTAACATGTTATATGTTACAACCTAATGATATTATGATAGATTAATTTAATATTATTATCTGTTTTCGAATGTTCTTGGAAAAAGCGTCAAAATTTGACTAAAAATCTACGAGCATACACTTTCCCATGTTTCTTCAATTTAGGATATTTGAGTACATCTCACCCAAATCCTTAAACGATCATTACTCAAGTGTAATATAATAAAAACAATCTATATGATGACTTATTGTTCAATGTAAATGAACGGGTTCTATAAAAATATTTATCATGAAGTCCACAACTTTACGAGTTAAATAAATATAATTCTTCAGTAATACATATAACAATTATATGTAACGTATTGAATATATTGTTTAAATATTTCGTCCACTCTCATCAGTCTCTATATCTGTATAAAATGTTACTATGTGTGTTCTAAGACTTTCCAGTACAACTCCACTTTGACCATATTTCTCCCATTAAGATCGACATAATTTCAGTAGCACCGATTCGATTCATATAAAATCACGAATAATCGACTAACAAGTAATCTCGATGTCGCGTCGTCGCGCGAAAGGAGGCCATTAAACTTTCATTAGTCACGTTGTTTACGATCAGCACTATTTAGCGGATCGCGGAGTAACATTAATCGGCTAGCGCCTAACTATATTTATGCTGGCGTTCGCTATACTTAGGCAGTCAGAATTTGTATTGTACGCACTGGTATACATGCGCTACGGACGCCGACTGAGTTACATGAATAGCGTATTGCGAAAATAAAGCAAGCACAGTTATAATTGCAATAATCAGCAGCGAATAATATTATTAGCCGCGGTTGGAGACCGCTATACTCTGATGCACGATCGCCTCTTTAAAATATTGCCGCTGGAACGACCCCGCTAAACTTATTACCCCGAAACAAGCGGCAATTTTAACCGCGATTCCAGTAGAAATTGCACCCCCATATTGCGTCGATTGTTATTATTGAAAGAAACGCCAGCTATGCTTTATATTATATTACTCTTGTAATTAGATTGCTGTATGCGAATACATTCTTCGAAATGAAACGGTGGTATATTAATCGCATATTGATCATTAGGTAAGAAATTATCCTTCTTCCTACAGTGTTGACACTTTTCGACAACATATGAGTTTCGAAACTCATTTATATGTCCGTAAAATGATATATATAGTAGGTACCGTATAGACGAATACGTAGATAACAGCGATAACAGGACGCAAATCGTTGTATAATACAAACACGAGCAAAAACAGAAGTTTCATACCTTGAAACTTGTAGTTAATACACGGTTACCTGACGGATTTTCAAACTTAATTTTTTCGAAAACGGAGCCTTAATTGAAAAAATGTTATTCGTCTCTTTCGACTTATGTTTCATGTAGAATCACCATTTGGCCGATTACACCATAATTTTGGAAACATTATATATAGCACAATAAATTTCTCACTATTATTGGACATAATGTTCAGCAATTAGTATAGCAATATGCGTATGAATGATGTATATGGCTGACAGATAAATATATGTAAGTGTATGTATATTAAGCTCAGAAATGCTAAATGCTGGAAGAAAACGACTTTTTAAATTGGAATATATGTCTATTGGTTTGGGTTAGATAAATTAGGGCCGTCGGGAGCCAGTTGAAAACACTGTCGCAAACACTACCTAATAGTACCGAAGGTCTATTATATATAGAGACCTTCGTATATGTATCTTCGGAACGCATGATTTCCCGAAACTAAAATTTTATATTTTATGTCTATTATCCCATTCAATGATATACACCAAATTTCGTCGTGATCAGCCACCGGGGTCATTAATAAGGAATAATAACCATATTTGTTAGGTTTCATACAAACTTGTTATTAAATTTTTGGGTACTGGTTGGTAAATCGCATAGGACAGTAAATAATATTATTTAAACGTAATTAATAATTTGTGTACATTAAGTGATAGTAAGTATATACATTTCAAAGTTCAATAAGGTAAAAAGGATAATAATGTAATAGTATGCCATTCCGTAATTATTCAGTAATTTAGTATTATTTAATGACACGTGGTAATCAAATGATGAAGAAAATCCTGCGAGTTCAAATACTTTGACTTATACTTATTACCACATCTCATTGTTAATGACGAGATTATCCCAGCTCTTATAACTTTATGTACCAAAATGTACTTTGTTTATATACTTAAGTTAATATCTTCATTTAAAGAAGATTCATTATCTTAATAGTAACATAGCAGAACACTTATTTGAAGAAAGAATATTACATATAAGCTTTTATTCGCTTCCTTAACGTGCTCTACCAAACTTTTTTATCAAGACATTCCAAATATTAAATCATTATAAGGATAACGTTTTGATAGTATAGCTGAAATACAAGTTTGCGCTCTGGTCTGATTTCATGATAACTTTAATATAGTTTTTTTGATTAATTTCTATATTATAATAAAATTAAAAAATTATAATACTACAACAGAACATTATTCAATGTCATTAAACGTCATTAAACTTAAATGTATTCCACATATTTATATTTTTGAAAGCTTCTTTCACTTACCTGTTATCATACCGCGGTATTCTGCTAATCATTAAGGGGATGACAAATAATTTGTTTACAGTTACTATTTCATACTTTTCATATCAGAACAAGAAACTGTAATTAATTATAATCATTTTCATCATGAAACAAATCCTTTTGAAATACTGTAATTATAGAGAATTTTATCCTATATTCCAGATTAGAGAAATTCTAAATGAGAATCAAAAGCAGTTTCCTTTCTGAAAAAAAAAACACGATGTTATATATATAATAATACCTAATTCCACAGTATTTGCAGTTTTCATTATCGTCATTATTAACCATATACGTACGTGGAGTTGATGCGACGTGACGTTAAAACCTGCCTAAAAAAGTTACAATTTTCCTTCTTAAACAGCAAAGAAAATTCTAACTATATAGGGTTAAGAACCTTGCAATAAAATCAATTTTTCTTGCCGAAAATTAACCGAGTTCCTCATTAAACTACCGACTGAAATATATAAATAGCTTTCAAAATACAGAGGAGCAGTTTCCGGAACAAGGAGGGAAAATGCGATATCCTTTCGTCGAAGGAACTGAGAACCAATTAATCCGTCCTTCGTGAAATCGACGGGACGGTTGCAATAAATTCGTGCCACGATCCCACGATTCGACCCCCGTCGAAGATAAAGTATGTCATCGTCGGCGATGCGAGTCGTACGCGCCGATAGTCGTCGGGAAAGTTCTCGTTTTCGTGCGGATACGACCGGTCACCGAATATATAGGAGTGACGTGGCGCCGAGATGCGTGTAAGAAGGGTGATACGAAATATCGTCGACCACGTTTCGTGCCTCTTGCCATGCTACCCGATACACATTGGCCTACTTTTCGAATCGAGGGAACCAAGACCGAGAACACATTCAGCGAACAAAAACGCATGCAAAAGTGAACTTCCATAGATGTTCGTTACGGTATTTAAATGCCTCGTCAAATCAGATTGGACGTTATTGAGATGATTGATCGACGAATCGAACTAATCGTCATTGCTTCTTGCAGATGATATTGAAATGTTGTGAGATTATGGAATAAAGGAAATAGTAATTCGAGTATTCAATGACATTTCATGTGTTTTTGTAAAAGAACTTTAAGCTTTATATCTTACTTTACTAGCTGACACAAAAGTGTTTGAACACTTAAAAAATGTTTCGTGTATGTTATAGAAAAAGTTTCAAGATTTCATTAGCACGGTAATGAGACATGACTGTCATGTATGTTGGTGAAGTATAAAACGAACTTAAAAACGTATATAGGAGATACAAGATATTTGTTGCAAACATATTTAAAAAATAAAAAAACAAGTGTAGGTGCAGCATGAATAATCACTTTAAACATATAAATGCTAAACATGGTCTTACTGAATGTGGGAAATTATTAGTATAATAGTTATATAATTAACTTCTTAAATACTTATATAATCTCTGCAAAATCTATATATATGTGTATAAAATATACATATTTTCTAAATATATTCGAATATATCATCAACTCTATTACAAATAATTTGTCACTCTCTTCCGTTTTATGTAACCATCAGAGTAGAAATTAAGTTTACCTACGTAAATATTATGTAATTATGCCTAATACTTATTTTAAGATCACACATATAAGTTCTTTTACTTCCGAAGACTATTTACATCCAAAACCAAAATTACAACTACTATCAGAATATTAATAAAACTACTAATAAAATGTAGTACTATAGCGATATCGAAATAGATATGTGATATTGAAAATCTTCGTCACAATTACTTCCAAATTAAAGAAATCTTACTATCACAAAATTCGAACGTTAATGGTTATTGATCACTGTTATTAACAAAACATAACAATGTAGCTCAAAATCTTGATTGCAATTACTGGTTTTACAACATTTACTGGTTCGCAATGATTACTCACAAATAAGTCGTGTGCTAATGCTCCATAGATTTGTCCTATACTTGGACTTGTCGTTTGAGTAAAGAACTGTTTTGGATAGCATTGATTGCTTGCAAACAACAATTCGTTATCTTATATTCAAATTATTACGCCCAATTCTGGCGTAGAAATATGATTTTTTAAGTTGTAGGTATTATATATTTTTAGACTGTAAAGTGTACTTGAACGCCGAGATCGAAAGATGACAGAGGAAGAGATTTTCAGTCTGTGGGACTCGGTATTTTTGTGAGTCTCTGAAGTCTGTATCGATATTAGAAAAACCGCGATTATTGCATGTCGAATTCCGGAATCCTATTCCGGACTATGAACTTCTGATAAAATTGTCGTAACTAAATTAGGAAACGTGAAAGTGAAAATTATACAAACATGCACGTTAAATAAGGTCGATATTGAATACATGTCGAAAATACTTCTGAAATGTTCTATTATAATATTCTTCGTCGTTTTAAAAATAAAAGTTATTTTTATTACCCACTCTTAAGATTACATAATGTTCCTAAATTTAATGAAAACTGTTTTGGTAAAACGAGTAACATCTTGTTGGGAAGCTTCTTGTCAACACGATAAGTGATGCTTTAGAATTAATTAAGTATTTCCTTATATATAAACCTATCGAATAATCTTATATTAAATGTAACGAATAATTTGAAGCGTGTCTTTAACGATATAGATTAAGTTGCTAAGTATTATGGTTATGAAGTAATTACGTAAGTTAATATCGTCTGCTCCCTCCCTATTACATTTATACAAAATAAATAAATATAATGTACCAAACTAAGGCGATAAGAAAATGACACAATCTTATTTTATAAGTTTAGTTATATAGTAATTGTATAAGTTATTGATACATTTTAATGAAGTAGTAAATATAAAATATCAAGCTGAGGTAGTACAAATGGTACCATCTCCTTTTTTTCACGTAAAAATGTAGAATTTTGTTTACTAGTAAAGTACTCTGTTCAATAATAGTAATACGAGCATTGATGATGTATCCCGCGTCTACTCGAATTTAATGCTACACTGAGCGAAGCTACAACACTGTATAATTAAAAAGAGGAAATACGAAACAGTTGTACTTTTAAATTTGACCCTCTAAATGTGAAACTTTAATTCGACACATATGTACAATGGCATCGCATTCGCTTCAATATTTTCACAATTGCAAATCGCAATATTGACTAACATACCTTGAAACCTGTATATATTTTAATGTACAAATATTATATTATACATATAAATATATGTATAAATGTGTATATCGATAAGTAATAAATAATGCAGAGAATTATTTAAATTTTATATTTAAAAAGTTACATTGCAAATTTTTTAAATAACCTTTTGAATATCTTTTAAATAATTCATTATAAGAACTACTACTAAAAATACGAAGCTATCTACACACGTAGGGCGTCCCACTTAAATTGAACATTTAAATTCTATTTCATTTATTATTGAAGATAAGGAAAGATAATTAAAAGAAATATTTCCAGGCAGATCTTATATATTCTTGGAAATACGTTCAAGAATAATACCTGATGTGTTAATTTTTCAAATCTTGTATAGTTCAACGTACAGGTATAAAAGGTCAAAAATGTGGTTCTATTAAAGAAATATACATCTACAGATGATTCAAGCATTTACTGCAAATGAATCTAGTTAATATTTTCCTTGTAAAAATACTAACCTTTTCAATGTACAATTACTTCACTACGATTGAGTATAGATATGAATAGCTATGTGGTATATTTAGGTGGAAATGTTCGAGGTTGTTTTATTTCTACATGAACATTGCTTTCGGAGAATTCCATAGAATCCAGTTATAAGATATAAACGCACTCGTACATTTGATATGAAGAGAGAATAGTAAAATTCATAAAAATAAACAAAGTTTTGAATCGGTAAATAATTAAATTAAGTTTCGAAAAAAATAGTAGCTTATGAAATCAGATTTCACTTATATTATATTAAGTTCTCAAAATTGTAGATACTCGTGAAAAGAAATTCTGTTAATGCTTTAATATCAAAAATCTAGGTAAAATTTATTTTTAATTTTCGGTATTAATTTTCGATATAATTATTATTAATCTTCGGTAATTACAATATTTTTAATTTTCGGGCGCATACTTCTAAAACCTTTATATCGATATCATATACTGTATAGAGGTATTATAAGTAATAGCATAATCATTATAAAATAGAAAAAAGATGCTGTGCAAATAACAAATCATTCTTCATCTCATTCTGGAAATTGAGAATTACGTGAAAAATACATCAACGTTATCTACGTGTACCACTTCTAACAGAGAAAGAAGCAATAAAAAGATTTTGATTTTTGATTAAATGATCGAATCGTTTATCATTGAACTTATCTCCGAATGATTTTGTCATTTAGTAGTAATAGTGATCGACTTCATTAAAAGTACATACTCATAAAATGATTATGTCTCATAACGATATTTTATACTTATGCCTCAGACCTTGATCATACAGAGAGCTGCGAGCGGCAGAGCTGTCACCGCATCACTGCGTTGCTGCTCAATTGCTGTATGGCTTATTTCATGTAATTCCATGAGTTTTATTTATTTTCTGCCGCTGTGTCGTCACTTGTTTGCCCGCTCTTGCCGTTCGTCGCTGTCTATATGATCAAAGCCTTAAAAGCTCTGTGTACACTAGATTACAAGTATTGATGGAATATAATATTCCAAATCAGGTTGCAAGATATCTTCGAATCTCATAACTATATTGACAAAATATATAAGTTAACTAGATTATAAATAATTTGAACATACGCATTTCAAGTTCTTTTAAATTGATTTTTAATATTAAATTTTTTATATTATCTATTGTAATATAGGGTAAGATTATTTTTATGTACATATTAATCGTCCGTGCTCTGATTCGGCTGAAATGCTGAACATAGAATCTTTGTAGATAAACGAAGGTTTAAAAGAAGGATTTTTGTCGATTCAGGAGTTAAGATACTTATTCCTTTTTCCTAAATTTAACCCAATCTTATTCTTGTATCGATATAAATCATCTTTTTCTTATATTTTACTCACCATTTTTCATTTGGAATTAATTGCATTTTTCTGCATTCTCTTGTATTTCATTCCACAATAATTCTGAAACGTTGTTCTATGATCTCTCAATATTCTGGAAAGAGATAATAAATATATATGATCCAACATTTTAGAAATACAAGTTGCGAAATACACGTTTGTACTCAGTACTCGTTATCGGCCAACTAACTCTAAATTACGAACTAAAAGTAACCACGAGCAATGTAAACAACACGCAATGTAAACATCATATGCCGTGACATACATCAGAAAAAATATCATCACGTCGATATGTATAAGAAAAACAAAATGATATTAAAGAAATGTCTTTGTGGGACGCCAAAAATCTTTCTCCTACAGCGTTTTTGTTTAAAAGAAATATTTTTTCAAAATTTAACAGCCATATTAACCATAGTAACGAACACAAAACTGAAAAATAAAAATAGAAAAGTAAAAAATATTCTTTTTCTATGATACAGAAGGTATTATTTATATTCAGGTTTTAGTTGACTATTTACCGATACTTATCATGATATTAATTGCTATTAACATTAATGTTCTAAATTTAATATTAATAATGCACCGGAATTCTCTCATACTAATATTATAAATACTAAATATTACATATAAATATTTATTTACATAAATGTTCGTAAGTCTTTTCAAATCTAATTATACATATGAGCATAACTTTAGCGTCAGTCAAGTCTTACTATTATAAAAAGGTTTTAGAAATGATTCCAGATAGCAATAGGAGATATATATGGTATATGAGATAATAATGGTCGAGAAGATTCGTTTCGTATGTCGAAATATAAATTACATCGTAATACCTGTTCCATTTCTTGAGTGGACTTTGTACAGAAGGTAATAAAAACCCTGTTCTCCATCGTATGTATCTTGGAACATAATAATTTTCATGCTCCATTCGTTTGTTCAAGAAATATTGAATTATTTAATATTAGTAACTCTATCATGTATTCTAATCATTTTACAAATACCGTTTTGTACAGAGTAATTTATATTATTTGCATATATGTACATAAAAAGTGAAATAACAGAAAAAGTAATTAATATCAGTTTTTAAAACAGTTGCACGAATATCGTATGAGAATTCTATCCAAAAAGGGTTTGCTAAATTTAAAATGAGATCTGAATAAATTCCAAATAACAGAGTTTCAATAGCACTTATACAAACTATTTCGTTACAAAACATCAAAATACTAATCCTGAGATAACAATATAGCTTGAAATCAACATTGATACATTTCTCTCGTACTATTTTCGAACGTTTCGAATACGTCTCGCTATTGCTTATAACGTGTTTTCAAGCACTGCTGAAACTCATGTATGCACAAAGCACGTTTAACACTTCCACTGTTTATCAAATTTCCATTATTTATGATACCTGTTAACAACTCATTTTCATCAAAAATCTATTTCCATATTATGTGCATTTATACATATACTTTGTTTATCTATTATTACAAAAACTTTTTCCAAATTTCGTGATTTTCAATTTAAGTAAGTATAAAAAACTGAGCCATTAACATAAATAAGTAAGGTAAATAAGTAATTTCGGAGTATTATCAGTACAGAATATAATCAAACATATCGTACAAAAATATGTAAAAAATATGCAATAATATTTTTTCATTCAAGATTCACTTCTAAGAAGATTGACTTTGAACGTTCACTACATAAGATAAGACTTGCTTGCTTGTATTTTTGTGAACCTGATCACGTACATTGCAATAATCGAAAAATGTATATAAAAACAATAATTATCATAGTGTTACTTGACAACCTGTATATTTTATAATAGCTACGTACGTAAATTAATTATGTACGCAATGAGTAATCGAAATCGATCTTGCCTAAAACTATGCTTTAAGTAAACAAATTTCATTTTCTCTTCTTGCACTACTAGTTTTTGTAAAGAATCATATTTTGTCTTTTCTAAATGAATTATATAATATATAAATACATGCATATTCAAATCAGTATAACTCAAACTTAAATTGACTCTCTCAAAAATTCTTCTATTTTAAGTCTTTTCTATAATTCTGATGTACTTTTGCATAAGGTTTCCTACCAACTTGTACAATATGTTTATTTCATACAGGAATCAATCAAACATTTTATATGCTGTAAAAGAAAAACGGAGTTTAATTATTATTCCAACCACCTTAGTTAAAATTATATATTTATTATGTTATTTATATATATTATATATATAATATATAATATCTATATTATTTATTACATATACTATATTATTTAAAATTTCATTATTATGATATCTAAGCCTCGAAAGTTTAATCACATAATTTAAATTTAACCATGAATTATTGGAAAAACTCTGTTTAAAACTTCACGAGTTCTATTTTTTACGTGTCACATATCTTAAGAGTAAATGCGACTTGACTCCAAGACGTATGTGAAAAACGTGTTAACGATCAATCTATCATCTCTAGTCAAATAGTTTGTACTCGCTTTAATACGTATGAAAATTGACTTATGCATCTGCGAAGTTCGCCTTGACTGACGAAGATGATAGAGTGGTCGTGTTACATAATCAAAGTGCGTAGACCAGGTCACTGTGCACGATATCTACTCAATGTCCTCCCGTGATCAGCCAATCGGGAGAAGATGTGTACCGCGAGATCAGATTTTTGTCTTATTGCTTTATCGAAGGATACGAATTTTATCGATACTGCCTATCTAATAATCTGCCCAGTTTTATCTAATTTATTGTGTGTTTTTGTAGCGCGACAATATCCCTCAAAAGTAAAACAGACTAGGACTCGAAAGTCATGTTCTTCATCTCTATGTCTGAGATTCTTCCTCTAGGAAGATATTTCTTGGCTATCTGTACATTATACGCACGCATACTAACAAACAATTCAAAAATGGTGAGAACAGCGGAATTACTGGTATTATTTATGTCACACTATTTTTATTCGAAAGCGGTGATGCGAGGACTATATCTTTCTTTAAAAAAGGATTCTTCTAGCCATTTTATATAATATATTATTTTTTGACAATTTTGTTAGAACGGCTTTTCTATATTTAATAAAAAGTCATTTTTACAGTGGCTTATTATAGGGATTACGTGTTACAACACTCAAGTTTGAAGATGAATATTTCCATTTCGGTAAGGCTAAACTCTCTGAAAATTAAATCATTTATAGGTAATATGCTAAATAACGTATTATGGAAATTTCAAAGAAGTTGTAAGAAAGTCAATTCACGCTACAAATAACTTAAAGTATCGAAATTGCGAAAACGATCATCGAATCTTCGAGAATGTTGATTAATTATGTATACATTTCGCCGCATCCACCGAAACCGAATGAATTATTTGTAAATATGTATTTTTAGATCTCGCTTCTTTGCTTATTTATTATTTCTGGACTTCGTTAATTTTTACAGCAGATTAATTTTAAATTCCAGTGTAATTTCAGTTAACAGACAGATCATTTATTATTCTCAATCTATCACTTCTCATTTTTCTGAATAAATCATAAGTTCAAATAACGTAACAGATCTATGATTCGGTTTAAAGAATTATTGAAAATCATTTCCTAATAACACTAGCAAATACATCTATTTATAAATAAGTACAAGTAATAAATGAGGTTTTAAAAAATTATTAAATGGCAATTAGGGTATTAAATATGTTTTAAAATTATAATATACGTTATACATTCAAAAGTTTGTAATTATTCTAAAAAATAATAATGTAATATAGCTCAATTGATAAAAAATAAAACAATAAATAAAGGCAATGCATACATCATATTATATAAAATTAACAATATTATTTATTTAATTGATAAAAAGAATACAGAATAAGGGAGAACATGAGAAATTACTTTTACAGTGTATTATGTATATTGTAACAACGCACGCAGAATTAGTTTTGAAAGCTTGGTTGTGGCAGTTAAAGGGGTGAACAGCTGAGTATCGTTTTCGCGTTGTTGGGTAAATTAACGTCGCGACACGACGGAGGGAAACTTCTGAAATAAAATCTGTAAGGTAACGTGAAAAAGTAGTGGTCGTCCGTGGTGCGCGACGCTGAACTACCACGGTCTATTTAACACGGAAGGTACAGAAAAACGAATTACAGGAGTTTTCGAGGCGTTTTTCTTCCTTTTGCTTCTGCTACATCATGACCGTGATTATGTTTCATAAGATAAAACGTAAAAGATAAAACTCATCGATCCGGCATGTCGGAACCTCGAACAGACTACAAAATTAGAAACGCTATAAAGCAAGAAACAAACATTTAATTTTAATGCACTTCAAATGTTTAGGAGTTAGAGCTATGAAGTTATAGAAAATACATAAAACTAAGAACAATAATGTGTATCTAAGTATGATCTAAAAATTTTTAACGCATGGTTTTGCAGAAATTTTGTCGCAACCTTACATATTCATCCAAAGGACGTTTCCATTATTCAAAATGAATCGACATTCTAGAAATTTTCACAGATCATGAACAAAAGGAAAAATCACGTTTAGCGTACAGTTTATACTTAGACGACTTTATCGTCGATGCAATTACGATCACGCGATGGAAAATTCGTTTATCGCAAGTGACTTATAATTAGTTGATAGTGAATTTGTATTTGTTAGATATATGCACGAGCGTTGTATTGGGAAATCGGGAATTTCGATATACCAACTAGTGGCAAAAAATTAAACTGCTGAGAGTAGATCGAGTATCTATATAATTACCAATCTTTAAATGGAAACGTAAAAAACCAGTGTTTTTAAATTTATTTCAAATTTTAATGCTTTTAAATTAATCAGTATAATAAGAGTCATGTAATCATTTAAGCAGTTATAAAAATTTATGCAATGGAATTTTCTCTTAGAAAAAATAAAAGTAAGATATAGTAGCAGGTATTAATATATATTCAGACACCTTCTAAAACGGAATAACTTCTTTAACCCTTTCGCTTCAAGCGCCGCATATAGGTGGTGACCACGCGACGACTCCTGAATACAGCACTACACATATCCGGCATTCAAATGATGCATGTACGTGCTATCTGTAGTCAATAATATATCTTTTCGTTATTGGCAGAACATTTTCTGTTGATTTTGATATATTGGATTAATCACTTCTTCAAGTTACTCATTGTTGAAACAACATCAAACGTTTCATGTATTTCAAACATTCAAACGGTCGTATACTGTTTCATGCTAAAAAATCTATTAAATCCATTGACAGTGAAACGGTATTTCATATATGGTTTTTACAAGAATTATTGTTATTTAAGACTTAGGAAAACGTATATACAGCAATCGCGCTCACTGTGCGTATTTCAGTGACAGTACTTCGGCGGACTGGACAGCGAAAGGGTTAAAGCTAAAGGGACCAAACTATTTGAAAATTTTTTAGAAATTAGGAGAATTGGCTTACTAAATGACACGTAAACATTTTTTGAAAAACTTGCAACTAATCGGAGTCGCAAAGAGAAAAGTAAAGGCCATTTTTTACAACTTTTTATCTGGGCTTGTAATGAAAATTTAAATAACACATTTTGAAGATTTATGACGCGCTGAAAATTCTATTGAAATTAGTTGATATAGAAACAAGCGACAGCTATCGAAAAACCGTAGATTTATTACAGTTATAGGCCGAATATCGCGGAAAACTTTTAACCGTTTGTAGCTCATAGTAAATGTTAACTGATTTTCTTGAAATCTTCGGCGTGAATATAACTGACATAAATTTATAAAACGTACTATTTAAACTTTCATTAGAGGATCTGATTAAAAAGTTGTAAAAAGACTTTAACTATTTTCTTTGCGATTCCGACTAGTTCCAAATTCCTCAAACAATTTTTTACATGTCATCCAGTAAACTAATTCGTCTAACTTCTTTAAAAAACTCAAGTCATTTAGTACAATTTTAAGAAAGTTATTTAGAACACAGCGATTGCATTACTCAATCTTCCAAGCTCTTCGATTAATATAGAACTTAGTAAATACATTAACAGCTGTTTAAGCCTCTCAACAGCAGAAAGGACTGTTGTATAGAATAGCTCTGAAAGAACACTTCCTCAGTTTAAAAAATCTTAAAATAGCTTATTTAAAAGCTACTGAGTATTAGTAATTAAATAAATCAGCTGATTTGAATAAATGAACAAAAAGATCGAAGAACCTACTTTCAGTAGTTTGCCATCCTACCATCTGAGGACTGAAATCTAAGCCACGCATTTACTAAATTTGCCAATAGCATGATTAGAATTTCTAATCTCAGCGTAAAGTATGCGCAGAAACGTAGCTAATCTTGAACGTAGATAAATATATTTTTTTCTAGAGTATCTAAGAGTTCTTGGATTTCATTAACATCTTAGGTACGGTTGAATTTTGTGCGGGACTGTTTCTCTATACGGCAGAGTTTGACGCGACTTATGTATAAACGATACAGCACTGCAATAATGTTCTCTACGCAAGCACATTGGAATAAAGTTTTTGATAATTAAATTATAATTTTTCTTAAAGATATGATGCATATACTTTAACTTTAATAATTAATAACACAATTGAGTGTGACATATTTTAAAGCACAGTACGACACATAGACCCAGATCACAATTTTCACACTCATAGCGCAATAGTGTTTTCAAATTGCTTCTCGTTTTCTATTTTGAAGCGACATTTTGAGGTCGAAGGTTCTAAAAAATTATAAGGATACGGATTGGCATATTAAAAAGAGCATCTAATAATGGTATATTTATTTAAACGAAAAGCAACAATTGATACCTGACAATGGCGTACCAAAAATAAAGACTATATATTCTCTCTGTATATTATTAACACTGTTATAAAACGTTGTAAGGGCAAAAAAGCGTGAAGCAAGACAAATGAATGAAGAATAAAAATGAATGATGAAGATGATTTAGCTCAAACGGTGAGCGAATGAGTCAGTAGAGTGAGCCACTATAGTGGCGAGTCGTAATATAAGATGACATCCGCGAAAGCCACTATAGTGGTGCGTCGTAATATAAGATGACATCCGCGAAAGTCACTATAGTGACGTATCGTACCTAAGAGATTAATAATAATATTTAATTTTTAATATCTGAGCCACTATACACTATATAAGAAGAATAGCAAAATATGCTCGAATAATAACAGAAATAATAGCTAACTAAAAGCCAATGTCTTTATTGAACGCAATATACGCACTATAATGTACATGTTACGATAAATCATACAGCGGTCTGCGCGTGATACATATCTGTTTGCGAGCCGCGATTAGCGCGCATATCGCCAATGACACTTTCTAAACTCTAAATAATATAACGCGTATAGGATTCTTGGAGAAACTGTTCTGTTGACTTAAATTCAAATTTTCTTCCATAATGAAAATGTTTAAAAATTTTGACTGATAGTTATAGCTCCCCGTTTGATAGTTGAAATAGGAAGTAATCATTGTTATAAATAGATTGGGTTGTATAATAAGCGGTATAATGATATAACGAAGACGTAAATTGGTATAGTCGTAAGCAATTTAAATGATATTGAATGATAAACTAAACTAAACTAAATCGTTTAACTAAGTTGTAAAACGAGTCTTCCAGAGGCTCATACTGAGTAACTTAATTAAATTTTTATATGTTTCGCAATTTCGTTATACATAGATACAAAGTAACATTCAGCTCCAATCAGAAAACTATATTGCTTACAAACGAAAATCTTATATGTTTTCATATTATTAAAATCCGCGATTAAGAATCTCTTTCTTTTAATTATATTGTTAAATTCTTACATTGCAGTCAACTCCAATTTTCAAATGGATGTGGAATGTTCCTCCAGTTTCCATATAAACTTTGTTCCATATAAACTTAACCCTATGATGTATGGGTAAAAATAGTGTAAAATTGTCATAAGTATAAGCAAAAAATTATAAAACTTTAATCCTATATTAAGGTAGTACAAAACAAAAATGATAAATAATTTTAATGCAAAATATACGTATTAAGTAAATATTTCCCTTGTGTAATAAATTCAATAGTATGTAGATCTGTGGTTTATGTTATGTTATGTTATGTGGTTATGTTAACCGTGAGAAACTACTTCAAAATGAAAATAAATACGTCACTAGAGAAGATTTTTACATTTTATATTTTTATTATAATTGTAATAAATATTACTATAATTATTATGATATAGTTATTATTATATTATATAATATTATAGGAAAATAAGATATAGTGTGCCAGTAGTTTTAGCAACGGTATGATTTATTTCAATATCATTCACAACACAAAATCAAGTATGATGCTTCGTCAGCCTATATGCACGCAGTCATCATTCGTCACTAACTTCTCTCGTCATAACAGCTCTCTTTCACGCCGACCACACTCCACAACGCTGACGACACTCCTTGACAATGCTGACGACGACTCTTCGACAACGCTGACAGCACTAAAGCGCCCGACAACGCCGGCAACACTACCCGGCCACGCTGGCAACACTAAATAGCTCCACAATGCCGGCAACACTAAAGAACCCATCAACTCACTAACGGCTACCTTTTATACCCTATATCCCTGTATCCGATATACCTGGCTCGCACATGTCCCATGGTCAAGTAAACCCTCTTGCTTACACAGGGTTTTTCTCGATATTATACCCGGCACGCGTATGTCCCATGGTCAAACAGACCTTCTTAATTACTCAGGGTTTTCCCCCGATACTACAATATATCATTTGACTGTAATTATCTATTATAAATACAGTTTTATAACTGTACTATTATCATTGTATTATAATAGTAAATATATTAATTTTTTCAAAACGGATTTGATTAAACCATGAACGAAATAATATTATAATTGAGATTATAATATATGTAGGAAAATCGTATAGTGTTAGTAGGTTTGTTAACGGTATAATTGTTACAATATCGTTTGATGCCCCGTTAATCTGTGATTACGCAATCACTATTCGTCACTAACTAACTCCGTTACAACAGTTCTTTTTAAAATACGCTAACAACACTCCATGACAACGTTGACAACACACACCCGATATCTTCCAGGCAATCCGTCCACGATACTACACTACATTCCTACATATATTTAAGTTTGGAAAAATGTAGGCTAATCATAATTTCTAAATTGGTATATAATTCCACTTACGATAGAATTCTATTAACCAATAAATCTTTATGGGAGATAATTTATAACAATAGCAATTTTCCTAAAAGTTATTTTGGGGCGTACAATATTATTAGTTATATGAGGGCTAATTTTAATAGAATATGCATAGATTTACATGATATTTCAATTTTCCTCTTACTTGTAAAACTGAAAAATTGTATGTCGAGTAATCTCTTTTCCTTGATATACGTTATAAGTTGTATATCCATTATATTGTCTAATTTGTGTATGAATAAATGCTGAACAATTAATTAGAATCCTATATTTTTCCAAAAACGTATACGGTTTATATACAAAATTTTTTACAATAAAATATATTATTAACTTGTAACAAAACTTGTCGTAGATGAAATTGAAACAGATAATAATGAATATATTTGTGTTACAAGAATCAAATCCAACTATCGGCTGTAATATTCGATTAACAATATGACATTGATCACATAACGTGTATTAATAGCGTTATAGTAATGTCTCATTAATTTATGCAACTTGTTATGAATTTAATGAAAATAAGTAAGTTTTGATATTTTCAGATGTAATTACAGTTGCCAAATTCATGTAGTAAATTAATTAGTTACGGACCTGTTGAAGACATGCTAACATGACAAGATAATTTGTTTCTCGCATTTAATGTATTAATGTTACAACCACGATGACATTGATAGCGACAAATATTTAGTCATTCTCACAGCAAATTTTTAAACTGTCTAAGCATTCTAACTATTAAAAATATTATTTGGAAAATGGGTAATAGAAAATATATATTAAAAAATAGGTAATAGAGAAAATTTGTGCAAATTTATTTGTGTTTCAATTACATACAAATAAAATACGAGACGACTTTTTTCATTTGAATATTCATTTTTAAATAAATCAGTATATAATTCAGTTTTACTTGCGGACCGCAATAATCCTAAGGAACTGTCATAAAACTAAGGATTTTTATTTTACTCTCAAGTCCCTTAATTCTTATAAAAGACTTTCAAATCGAGACGTTCCTTATGGTTATTGTTCAATCAGGTAAAAAATAGGAAGGTCAAGTTTTTCCCATGTTTAACAGTCATTTCCACCCGTTAGCGACCGGTAGTGGGGCGCCCCCCCCCCCCC